>NC_090832.1:116532182-116832182 GCF_028021215.1 Eschrichtius robustus
GTGCTACACGACCCAGGGAATCCGGGATGTTTAGTTTATAAAATATAACTGCATCTCAAAGAATATCTTGGCAGGATAAACACTTTAGGCTCGATATGGGCAAATATTTCTTATTATAATAGTGTTTATTATACACAAATTGGAAGCCAGATCAATTTCCAGGTTAAGAGGCACTGGTTAAAGGAATGCTGTGTAAAAATTATGTTGTATATTCTTGTATTTATGACATAAAATGTTTGTGATAGTTAAGAGAAAGGCATTGCTAGTTGTATGTATACTATATGGTATGTTTTTGAAAAAATGTTTACATAATATGTGTAAAGGAAACTGAAAGGATGTACATCAAAGTGTGGAGTATACTTATATCTGGACCATAAAACAGCACACATTCTTTATTTTTCCTTTTGTCTTCTTTGTATTTTTAAACTCCTACTATAAACGTATTCCTTTGTTTTAGCTTAATTTGAGTTTTCTGTTTACCATTCATTCCTTTGCTTTGCTTTTTCTCTTCATGCCTTCTATTAGATTGATCAGGTTGTTTTATGTGCTTTTTCACTTATCTTAGAGCTTAGGGCATTATACATTCCTTTGGTATTCTTTAGTGTAAACCTGAGCTCTTCAGTGCAATACTTAGTTTTATAATTTGTTAGCAAAACTCTAAAATTAAATCATTATCCCTGTGAAAGATGACTTTAGCAAGCTTTAACAGTCCTCTAAAATTTACTGGTTTTTCCACTGTCTACGTTATTGTTATCTAGAATAGGTTCAGGTTGTCTTTCCACATTCGTATAAGTAGATAATACTTACTTAAATTTACCAATGTGTTTAACATGTTTAACTGATTTCATGTTCATCGTTACATTTTACATCTCACTTTTCTTTCCACCTTCATTTTTCTTCTTGTCAGAGCATATCTTTAATTTATTCTTCCAGTGAGAGTCTGGGAGTGGTAAAATACCATTAGTTTGTTATCATTCCTTGCAGGACATCCTAGTAGTGTGTTCAGCATAGGCTTTTTCTCTTCCATAGAGATAAGAGAGAGTAAAAATTCTATTTATTTTTTGGAATAAATATTATATTATTTTACAGAAGAGAAGGGAGGATTATAGGTGTGTTTTATCTTGACCTGAAGCACATATATCATTTTTTAAGAAGAAAATTTTTTAATTAATTGAGAGAGGACTAAACAAACCAAAAATACGGTGGCCCTTAATCATAGTATAAAACAAAGAAAATCCTTGCCTTTTGTGATTTGGTTGGAAATTCAGTTGAGGTAGAACTTAGGGAACCTCGTATTCTGGGAAATCACTGGTTCCGATATGTTTTGTTTTGTTTAGTTCATAAAAAGGTTTGAAAAGTTCTTCTAACAAAAACAGAAAAAAGGACAACAAATGGGATAAAAATAAATAGAAAGGGAAATTAGGTCTTGTGTTAATGAGGTAAAACGGTAAGTTATTATATAGCATTTAATTAATTAGCTTGTGCATCATGTAAATAATCTTCCACCTCTCCTTCATGATATGCTTTCTTTAATAACTTGCTGTTTGAAGTCTTGTCATTTCTAACATTTCTACTCAGCCCTTTGAATTAGTTGTTTTTTTTTCTTTTTTCTTTTCTCAGTTTGAGGATTTGGGTAAAACTTGCCTGATAGAGTGATGTTTTCTGTTTTTGTTTTTTGAATTTAATTTTATTTACTTTTTTATACAGCAGGTTCTTATTAGTCATCCATTTTATACACATCAGTGTATACATGTCAATCCCAATCTCCCAATTCATCCCACCACCACCACACCCCACCCCCCGCCGCTTTCCCCCCTTGGTGTCCATACGTTTGTTCTCTACATCAGTGTCTTAATTTCTGCACTGCAAACCGGTTCAGCTGTACCATTTTTCTAGGTTCCGCATATATGCGTTAACATACGACATTTGTTTTTCTCTTTCTGACTTCACTCTGTATGACAGTCTCTAGATCCATCCACGTCTCTACAAATGACCCAATTTCGTTCCTTTTTATGGCTGAGTAATATTCCATTGTATGTATGTACCACAACTTCTTTATCAATTTGTCTGTCAATGGGCATTTAGGTTGCTTCCATGACCTGGCTATTGTAAATAGTGCTGCAATTAACATTGGGGTGCATGTGTCTTTTTTTTTTAAATTTTTTATTTTTATTTACTTATTTATTTATTTTCGGCTGTGTTGGGTCTTTGTTTCTGTGCGAGGGCCTTCTCTAGTTGCGGCAAACGGGGGCCACTCTTCATCACGGTGCACGGGCCTCTCACTATTGCGGCCTCTCTTGTTGCGGAGCACAGGCTCCAGACGCGCAGGCTCAGTAGTTGTGGCACATGGGCTTAGTTGCTCCGCGGCATGTGGGATCTTCCCAGACCAGGGCTCGAACCCGTGTCCCCTGGATTGGCAGGCAGATTCTCAACCACTGCACCACCAGGGAAGCCCTCCAGCTTTCTTTTGATTTCCATTTGCATGGAATATCTTTTTCCATCCCCTCACTTTCAGTCTGTATGTGTCCCTAGGTCTGAAGTGGGTCTCTTGTAGATAGCATATATATGGGTCTTGTTTTTGTATCCATTCAATGAGCCTGTGTCTTTTGGTTGGAGCATTTTATCCATTCATGTTTAAGGCAATTATTGATATGTATGTTCCTATTACCATTTTCTTAATTGTTTTTGGTTTGTTTTTGTAGGTCCTTTTCTTCTCTTGTGTTTTCCACTTAGAGAAGTTCCTTTAGCATTTGTTGTAGAACTGGTTTGGTGGTGCTGACTTCTCTTAGCTTTTGCTTGTCTGTAAAGCTTTTGATTTCTCCATCAAATCTGAATGAGATCCTTGCCGGGTAGAGTAATTTTGGTTGTAGGTTTTTCCCTTTCATCACTTTAAATATGTCATGCCACTCCCTTCTGGCTTGTAGAGTTTCTGCTGAGAAATCAGCTGTTAACCTTATGGGAGTTCCCTTGTTTGTTATTTGTCATTTTTCCCTTGTTGCTTTCAATAATTTTTCTTTGTGTTTAATTTTTGCCAATTTGATTACTATGTGTCTTGGCGTGTTTCTCCTTGGGTTTATCCTGTATGGGACTCTCTGTGCTTCTTGGACTTGGGTGGCTATTTCCTTTCCCATGTTAAGGAAGTTTTCAACTATAATCTCTTCAGATATTTTCTCGGGTCCTTTCTCTGTCTCTTCTCCTTCTGGGACCCCCTATAATGCGAATGTTGTTGTGTTTAATGTTGTCCCAGAGGTCTCTTAGGCTGTCTTCATTTCTTTTCATTCTTTTTTCTTTATTCTCTTCTGCAGCACTGAATTCTACTATTCTGTCTTCCAGGTCACTTATCCATTCTTCTGCCTCAGTTATACTGCTATTGATTCCTTCTAGTGTATTTTTCATTTCAATTATTGTATTGTTCATCTCTGTTTGTTTGTTCTTTAATTCTTCTAGGTCTTTGTTAAACATTTCTTGCATCTTCTCAATCTTTGCCCCCATTCTTATTCCGAGGTCCTGGATCATCTTCACTATCATTATCCTGAATTCTTTTTCTGGAAGGTTGCCTATCTCCACTTCATTTAGTTGTTTTTCTGGGGTTTTATCTTGTTCCTTCATCTGGTACATAGCCTTCTGCCTTTTCATCTTGTCTATCTTTCTATGAATGTGGTTTTTGTTCCACAGGCTGCAGGATTGTAGTTCTTCTTGCTTCTGCTGTCTGCCCTCTGGTGGATGAGGCTATCTCAAATTAGTTGTTTTCTTAGTGGAGAAATAACTCATGCCCATGACTGCAGGAATCTATGTATTTGGGCCATAGGTTAATAGAAAAAGCTATCATTATTCACCAGATAGCATTGCTTGAATTGTAGTTCTATAAAGACAAATAAATATATCCCCTTAATGGATTTTGAACTTACCAATCAGATTTTAAACGGCCATCATATCAAAGTGAAAAAGCCAAGTAGCACACCATTTGAAACTATTTCCAGTTTATAGTTACAAGGCTGCCTAAGCTAAAGAAATTAAAAACAAATAGAGCCAATTTCCACTGCCAAAAACCTATAAATGGTGGATCTAGATAACATTTATTTAACAAGGCATCACTGAGTTTGCATAAAAGAGAAACATCCAAGTGCCAGAAATGAAATGAGAAAACGATATACATAAGGACATGGGGTGATGCTTCAGCAAGGCCTCTGGTTGATTGAAACCTCGTGGTGCCTGGGGCTTTGAGCAGCCCGGGGCTGTGAGGGGCAGAGCTGCCCTGCACGAGGCAGGTAATTGGAACTGGCATCTCTGCACGAGGCCACGATCCTCCGAGAGCTTCCCCCACAATGAAAAGAAAATTAATATGAAACTTCACACAGCTCGGGTAAATGAGGAACCTTGTTTTTGTCTGAACCCTGGGTGAAAAAACAGTAAATCTCTTGTAAGAAATTGAAATCACATCTTCTGTTCCTAAGGTAGATTGTGTAGACTGAATTTATATTGCCTACATTGTGATTGAATCTCAAGGCAAGAAATTAACATTACATTTGGTCCTTGGTCAGTGATATCTTCAAGCTCAAAAGACTTCCATTCCTTTATAATCAATGGCTTAAGTTCCAAAGAACAGACAAGTGCTAAGAAATGGCCCCCAGAGAACCAATGTTTGGGCTTTATCAATTGGATTTCTTTTTCTTTTGACATGGTTTCTGTATTTTACAGAGCAGGGCAGTAATGGCTGAAGCATTTACGCCAGGCTTTAGGTTGAAATGGTCAACTTCTGATTATCCTTTAAAATATCTCAGCACCAAGAAAAGCACTCAATTTCATTTCATTTTATATGATTAATGTATGTTATTGAAGTATAGTTGATTTACAATGTTGTGTTAATTCTTGCTGTACAGCAAAGTGATTCAGTTATATACATATGTATATTCTTTTTCACATGCTTTTCCCTTATGGTTTATCACAGGGTATTGAATAGAGTTTCCTGTGCTCTACAGTAGGACCTTGTTGTTGATCCATCCTATGTATAATACTTTGCATTTGCTAACCCCAGACTCCCACTCCATCCCCCTTCCCCCCTCCCCCTTGGCAACCACACGTCTGTGAGTCTGTTTCTGTTTCGTAGGTAAGTTCATTTATGTCATATTTTAGATTCCACATATAAGCAATGTCATATGGTATTTGTCTTTGTCTGACTTATTGCACTTAGTATGATCATCTCTAGGTCCATCCATGTTGCAGCAAACAGCATTAGCACGTTGTTTCAATGTAGTATGTAGATCTAAGTAAATGGAAGACCTTGATACAGTAGTATATCCATGTGGGTCAGGAAGGGAGGGTGTCTGAGCTGGGGCTTCATGACAGCAGAGTCACAGACACCCCAGTGACAGAGCAGGACATGGGACAGTGCCTGTCACTACAGAAACTGCCCAAAAGGTCTACGTGGTCCTGAACATCAACTCTGAATCTACAAAATGGAATCCAATACTTACCTCCCTTGTTTTTTGCTTAGGGTGTCTTAACAAATCAAAATAAACAGTATTAATAACATAGCATTTCTCCAACTAGTATTTCTGCAAAGCAGTGAGAGGTTTAGTAAGTGTGATGCCAAAAATAAGTGTTTGTGCTCAAATATCAGTAAGTTTGGCCAGTGCTAACTTTGGCTACAAATTTCCTTCATGTAAGACTTCTCACCACCTTTCATGGATGCAGTGCGTCCTGGATACATTTAATCAGGGTCACTTTCATTGTGCACCATCTGTTAACATTTCCATAAACTGTTGTTCTGAGGTCAAGGCATGGAGCAATGCCAGAGCCTCATGAAGGACCACAGCCTGTAGCATCCTGTGCCTTTTTAACTGGTGTAGCTTCATTGTTCTCAATCGCAAACCACCAAGAGCACAGTCTTATACTAATACTAGGGAACGTTCGTTTCCAAATTTAAATATGTGTGATCTAAAGCAAGATTAGCTTCAATTATTATTGTTATTCAGATTCTTCCTCTGCCACTGATGAGATGTGTCACTTATATGTAAGCCTCAGTTTCCTCCTTTGTAATATGGGAAGAATAATAGCATTCAACCTTCAAGGCAAGAGACCTGGCTTAGCTTTCTTCTCTTTACTTTAGTGCTTAGTATACTCAATGTTCAGAATTTTTGCTGGATGAAAGAAATTATGAATGCATGCATGCAAGGATCAGTGAAACTTGCAAAGAATAACAAGATGAAGTCCAGCATAGACTCTCCTTTTAAGACCTACAGGGAAATGAAAAACAATGAAGAGGTCCATGTGGATTGGGTTTAGTCAATGGAAATATCTCAGAGCATGAACTTGTGTTTATGGCATAAACTTTCATGGAGAATGTATTCTGCTACTGGTAAAGATTAAGAACCCTGATTTTACTAAGAGGATATGGGGTTTACACATGTATAGACTGGCAGACAATATATTTATCCTCTTCTGCCCAAAGTTTGTCCTGCTGTTGATTCTTTTTTTTTTCATCTTTATTGGAGTATAATTGCTTCACAATGGTGTGTTAGTTTCTGCTGTATAACAAAGTGAATCAGTTATACATATACATATATCCCCATATCTCCTCCCTCTTGCATCTCCCTCCCTCCCACCCTCCCTATCCCACCCCTCTAGGTGGTCACAAAGCACGAGCTGATCTCCCTGTGCTATGCGGCTGCTTCCCACTAGCTATCTATTTTACGTTTGGTAGTGTATATATGTCCATGCCACTCTCTCACCCTGTCACATCTCACCCCTCCCCCTCCCCATATCCTCAAGTCCATTCTCTAGTAGGTCTGTGTCTTTATTCCCATCTTGCCACTAGGTTCTTCATGACCTTTTTTTTTTTTTTTTCCTTAGATTCCATATTCTTAAGTGCCGATGCATTAAAACAATACCAGTGTGGCTCACAAAACAGGTAAAACCAGTAGAGAGAGTGGCAAGGTGTTATTTCCACCTGGATGGTCTTCAGTCTGTAGCCCCATAGAGAAGTAGATGCTTTACTTACATCCCATCAGAAGTTTGCCATGTAGTTTATAACTTCATTATTTAAAATTACTCAGTATATTTGTCTACATGGAAGCATACCTTTCTTTTTTTATAAAATAAGATTGTGAGAGCATTCGAGGACATTACATAGACAAGTCTGTTGGGAAATAATATATACATTTACTGTGCAGTATTTCAGTGCTACTTTCCTTAATACGCTAGTATTATGTAAAACTTAGAAATTCAATACATATCGATTATTACTTCAAAGTGCACTAGTAAGAGATTTGGATTTTAAATCAGATTTTTTTTTGAATTAATACTAGGACTGTGGAGGAAAAAAACCACCTGATTTCCAGAGTACTATATGGGATTAATATTTCAACATTAACAATATTGGCATTTGATTGTAATAATTTTTACCTCTATTTTCCACCTGTTGTATTAGTACTGAAGTTTAATTTGAATACTAAAGCTTGGTGAAGTGGAAGCAGTGGGTTGATGATGTGGGAGTTTAGTTTCCAGGACAGACCAGTCTTGGTATTTACTTCATATCTGTTTCCATAAATGGTTGATTCTCTTGTAATGCTCTCCATCCTGGTCACCTCTCAGATTTGTTTTACAACCCATGAACATGCTTTAGGGAATATGAAATACCTGCATATACATTATTTTTACAATTTACAGCATTATCTGTATTAAAATCCAAAAAAGTAATGATTACCTGCACATTCGTATGCTTAAATTAAAATTATGTGTACCTCTTGTTTTCGTTATGGTAGAGGAAAATATAATCCCTTAATTCCTTTTTCTCCCATGAAGTAGGAGTTTGCATCTTATCTAAAAGAAGGTATAGTTCTTCATAGTCTGGAAATGTTGTACCATGTCACATATAGTAGGAAAGAAATCCCAGAGCCATATATATGTGTGTGTGTGTGTGTGTGTGTGTGTGTGTGTGTGTGTGTATATATGTATACAAATATATATATATGTATTTGCCTCTGCTAGGAAAATACAGCAACAGGAAGAGGGAATCTACCTTTAAAAGTTTATGTAATAGGAGGAAAATATTATATAAAGAATATATAATATGCACAAAAATAGCCTAACCTCAAATATTTCTTCAGGAAGAAACAAAACATTTTTCTCTCCACAAATCAGAGCTGTAATAATAAGGAATGCTCTCATTTAATTGATTTTAACAGTACTGCACAAAAGCAGAAGAGTTATGCTTTAAGAAGTCATCCTATGGGCTAGTGGCCATTTGGTTGTCATAAAAATCCTTTATTTAGCCCTCTCCACAAATAAGCTCACAGCAGGAGAAAGGACACTAGTTAGAGTGACTGGGGGATAAGTAAACAGAAGGAATGGCTGGGAGCGGTGTCATCTGGCAGAGAGCTTATTTCCTGAATCCCGTGGATCTGGTTAAAAGCCAACAGAGATGCCAATATGCTTCTGCTCAGTAAGTGCTACCAGGCTCCAGGCCACTAGGCCTGGAGGCTTGTGCACGGTGTCCTATCCAGGCAGTGCCTGCATAGCTGCTCAGTGCCCGCGATGACCTGAGCCCGTCATGCACAGTGACTTTCTCCTGCTCAACCAGCATCCCTTCGTTTCCATCTTCTGCCGCTGCTGACCTCCGGGTGGTTCAACGGCCTAAGGCGAGGGCAGGAGGAGCCACTGTGTGTGCTTCTTGGATGATCTTGAACTTGTTTCAAAGCCAGGCTGACAGTCCCCAGGCTGGATTTCTCTGCGAGTTGCTGTCATGTGTGCCCCCGGTATACCCGTGTCTTCAGAAGGGTGGGAAGACGTGAGGGCTGCAGACCCCGAAGAGGGGACCATGGAGGCCCCGAGAGCAGGTGCCGGTAAGCTGGACCAGAGTCTGGGGCGTGGGAATCCCACTTCATTGTTTCATCTGGTTGGACGCAAGTCTGTGTTTAACGCTCCCTCTCTCTCTGTCTTTCCTGAGTAAATATTCCCGGTGTGCGTCAGGTAGGATGTGATTTTGTTCCGTTTTCTCAACAGAGCCAAGTTTCCAGCTACCAACTTGATCGTCAGCCTTTCTCTCTGAAAAGTCATGATGAGATTTACAAGATAGCCCTAAATATTTTAAGATGCTTAATCAAATTTGTGATTTGTTTTCTTGCATAATAGCTAAGTCCAGAAACATGTAAATATTAAATGTCACTGTTCTCTGAAAAGAAGGGAAAACAATAACTAGTTGTTTAATTGTGTGCATGACTTTTGTTTGTAGTCAACGTTTTCTGTGCTTTGCAATCTCCTGTTCAAACAAAGAATGAGAAAGACATAAGTTGGAGTCATTATTAGCAGGAAATCAGTCCCCAAATAGGAAGTTTGTGTCACTTTTTCCAAGTAATGGGTCCTGAGTGCTTGTGAAAGAGCTGAAGCCTTTCCACAAACATAGGCCTTGGTGCTGACCACAGCGCCATGGGTCGATGGTATATGTGAAGGAAGCTCACCATTGCGGTCGATTTTAGGTCTTGTATGTTCTCTCCTAAGAGAAATTAGTCTGCTGGTCTTTGGGGTGGCAGTGGTGTCACAGCTGAGTGGCAGGCTAGGAAACATGTAGCCCCAGAGAGGGATACGCGTGGTGCAAAAGGGACAGAGTGGTAGAAATCTTTTCAATGAGTAAATATTGTTAACATAAATTTCTGAATTGACGGATGAAGATAGGATCCTTTCTCCTACTTACACGTGGACAGTGGCCTCCGTGAAGGACACTCATTACTCATTCTTGGAGTATGTGGTACCCAGATATGAGTGAAAGGTCCTTTAAAACAAGGTCAACCTTAGCCCCTCCTAATTTTGAGGTTCTATTTCGAATCTGTAATTAGGAAAGCTGTGTGTACCATTTCAGAGACCTTACTTGGTTTATCAAACATCTTTGGTTAGAAATAAAATTCGTTACCATGTAGGGGACTCAAGATAGTTACAGCAAATTAACATAAATGTACAAGATGGAATGAGAGGTAGATATTAGATGACTAGCATTCAAATGATTTTATCATTTGAAACAAGCCCATTCCAGGTGCTAAATGAGGGAAAAAAGAAATAGGAGAAGAGAAATACAAAAAAGAAATCTCTCAAAAGTCAGGCACGACGATAGCCACATGTGGTGTAAGTAAGTGTTTTAATTCCGTTGCCTACATAAGCGTATAAGATCACGGACTCTTATATTTCCCTCGAATCAAACTCTGCGGTGCCAACCTCAGCGGGCGGACTTGGGTATACTGGTTGTTGAAGGTTTTGATTCTCCTTCCACTGGTTCTCCTTGGTATTCGTCCGTCTCTAGACCCTGCTGTTTGTGCGTCTTAATGACAGAGGCACAGTGGAAGAAACCAATCCAAGCCCCGTAAGTTTCGCCCCGTAAACCTGTCTGAAGGATCGTCACCGGCCCCACATGTGGCACGTAGAGGTGGATGAATGTGGGCCCCCCGGCCTCACCGGTTTCCCCACCAAATCACTGGCACTTTCACAAAAGGTGGCACAACTTTGAGGTGACCTACGGATATAATCACAGCAGCTCGTACCTACCAGGTGTCATGGAAAGCTGGGCCTCCCAGTCACACGAAGCCAAGTTCAAATTCCATCTCTGCTAGTCCTAAACCACGGACCTTGGGCCAGTTGACTGGCTTCTCTGAGCCTCATCTGTAATATGGGGTAAATAATATTGACTTTGCCTTATGCCTGTGAAAAATAAATGAATACCATTCACATGCCTATTTATCACACGATTTGACAGAGATTCATTCACCTAATGTTTATTTCCCCTTCTCTTTTCAACCAGCAACCATGTGGCCAATTTTTTATTCAAGCCGGTTTATGAAAGCATACTTGGAAGTTTGGGGTAAAGAAAACAAAAATGAAGATTCTAAGTAGAGATCCCAAATCTGTTTTTTTAAGAGGAGAAAACAATGTTCGCATTAGTCCATTTGTTTCAGGCTGATATTGTGCGCTTCCTTTGGTGACGATGAGGGATCCATAGTTCAGTATTAGTGTTTGCCTTATCTGGTAATTATTTTTGACCAGTATCTATAATTTTTTTTTAAATTATTTATTTATTTATTTTTGGCTGTGTTGGGTCTTCGTTTCTGTGCGAGGGCTTTCTCTAGTTGCGGCAAGCGGGGGCCACTCTTCATCGCCGTGCGCGGGCCACTCACTATCGCGGCCTCTCTTGTTGCAGGGCACAGGCTCCAGACGCGCAGGCTCAGTAGTTGTGGCTCACGGGCCTAGTTGCTCCAGCGGCATGTGGGATCTTCCCAGACCAGGGCTCGAACCCTTGTCCCCTGCATTGACAGGCAGATTCTCAACCACTGCGCCACCAGGGAAGCCCCCAGTATCTATAATTTAAGTAAACACAGTGCGTTTAGTTTAAATCAACGAAACCTGGGTCTTAATTCTCTATTATCATTTGATCATTTCATCTTCTAAAACAAACTAGAAGCAGTCTGCCCCGACTTTTCAATGATATTCCCTAGCGCTTTAGACTAGAGAAGTTTGTTGTTTCTGGAAACTGAATGATATACCACGATAAACATGACATTGGAGCAGTGACATCATTACAAAGCAGCAGTTCTGTGGTATATGGTCCAGGGGGATCAAGAAATGTTGGGGAACTGGTGAGAAGACGGTGATCCCATCTCAGTGAGAAAAGTCTAGTGGACGGTGAGTTGTGATTGCACAGTCATCAGAGACCTGCATCTTTAAAAATACCGGAGCTGTGAGCCCACCCCATTCCCCTCGATCCCGGCTACACCGGTTTGGGTTGTCCTTTTGCCCCCTGGAGACGAGCCCCCGTGAGCTCCCGGCTGGCCGTCTGGCACAGCTGGACAAAGCTCTGTGTCCTACTCCCGGCCCTGGCTCACGCACTCCTGGCTTACGCTTCCTTCTGCCCTTTGTCCTTGGGCTGAGTAAGGTCTCAGGTAGGGAGACTGAAGAGGGAACGATGGGTTTCACCGGGCTTGGCAGGACCACGGCCAGGGATTGAGATTGGCACCAAATCATCTTAGGTGAGTGCTCTGGGGTCCACCAGCCAGCAGGGGGCTGCTGGCCTTTGTCATCTTAGCCCCTGGGTGTCTCCTTGAAATGTCACTGGGGGGATAAGAGGAGGGCCTTTTCAAGCCTCTGCCTGAGTTTTCTGTCCAATGCTGGCTTTAAGGGACCACTGCGTTTCAAGTCTCTGCCTGAAGGAAGGTAGCATGGTCTGTGCATTGTTTCAGGAAACGGTTAATCACGGACCTCCTGGAGCTTTGGTGTTTGCTAGGGTGGGGACCTCTTTAGCATAGCACAGAGCACTATAGATCAGTAATGCGGTAATCAATGAGAATCTGCACACTGCAGAGATCTGTTTTGATGACAGCAGCACTTATGGCCTTGTTTAGTGTCACCGTTGTATAATGTTGGACACTGCAGGCTTTTTTTTTTTTTTTTGGTTTTGGTTTAGAATGCAAGGACCGCAGGGGCTGTTATTTAACATTTCTTTTGCACTTCCGTGGATTACTTATTGTGTTGTGAATTTGCTGCCATTGCTAGCTAGAGTTTAGTGATCTGATGCCAGCAGCCTCTGTTTAACTCCTCTGATGCTGCGGTTATGTTTTCTGGATTTCTGCAGCTTCTACTCCTTCATACATTGCATTCAAGAACAGGTAAACTAAACTAATATTAATCTTGTGCATAAATGTAAGATTAACAGAATATTTGTTTAATTATCTAAAAGAGTAAGATATTAAAATGCTTCATTTAGATTCTATCAGCAGAGAATAAGGAATATTTTGCTTTGAACATGGAAATTACACAGATATATTATCATTTTGAAACGCAGTGGTAATCCTCTAGTTGCATTGTATGAAGTTATTTTCATGTTTTAAATGAATATCTGAAGTGTACATTTCATTGTCTACAGTTTAGTATTTAACTCTCGACTTGATATATGTACAATAGACAATTAATTCAGAAAGTATGTATTTTCCTTTCTGATTGACCCAAGGCAGTTGTTTTCCCTGTTTACCGAATTTTACTGAAATCAGAACGCTTCATAGTTTAATCTTCTTAAAAACAGAAAGTTGTAAGTTTGTCTGTAGATTGTTATTTCGAAGTGTTTAGACAAAGGCTGCTGAGGCCAGGTTTCCCGTGACCGACAGCCCTGATTTTAGAGCACGTCGTGGAAATACCTATGTTTTTATGGGACGTTAAGCTGTGGAGTGAAGGGAAACCTGCTTGAATAAGGGGACCAGAGAGCCCAGACAGAAAGAAGGAAAGGGCAAGGCAGTGCTTTGGGTGTGGCAGATTCGGGTGTGTGGCCTTGGACGACAGAGCAAGCCCTCCTGGTCCCCGTTTCCATCTGCCAGTTTGATAAAGACTCTGCTGGTCTTCTCAGTAGGGATGGAATCACATTTTTCAGGCGCTCAGGATCGTCTGATGGTGATGTCTGTGCAGAAGGAGAGCTTACTGTTAAGGTTTTAAAGGGATACAGTCTTCTTAATAAAGGGGGACCATAGAGCTCTTTTGACCTTTCCTTCCCTTCACAGCGTTTTAGCAGCTGAGGCTTTTCTGAAAGGCAGCTTATGGCTTTTTTGAATTAAACTGGTAAATCTCTGGGCTCCGTTGAGAGTCTTTTGCCCAATAGGCGTTGAGGAGTTCGCAGTGTCCTGAGGGCACCTGCTGGCAGACTGCCGCCCAGGGTGGGGAGGGGCAGGAGGCGCCGCGGTCCCGCGGCAGCAATGCGGTGCTGATGCAGAGGTGCGGGTTCTGGACTCCTGCCAGGGATGCGGGCCATCCTCCCTCGCAGGCAGAGCGTGTGCTCGGAGGGCAGCTTCCGCCTACTCTTCTCAGCAGAGGACTTTCACGAGGTCCCCTTCTGCTGAGGGCAAGCTTAGGATCCAAAGACCAGAGGCAACCGGAAGAGCAGCTTCCAGCCACCTCCCCCTTGAGAAAGTGTGAAGAAGCAGTTGTCGCTGCCTGTCCTGGGCTAGTTCCCGTCCATGAGTCTAGACACAGTACGTGTTGCTTTGGGGAGAACAGAAGGATTTGATTGCAAATTGAGCTGCGTGCTTGCAGGGTGGCTGATCATCCCTCGCTGAGGAAGATGGTGAATCCTGTGTTCATGGTCATCATTCGTGGGTCCGGGTGACGGACAAGCCACCCTTAGGGGAAGCCTGAGGCCGGGATGGTTCCGCTCCCACGCTGTGTGTGAGCGATGAAGGGTGAACAGCGTGGTGGTCTCCTGTGTCCCGCTCTCAGTGACTTACAGTCTCTACACATGCACGTAGGAGGGCAGTGGCTTTATGAGTAAAGTGATTCTCCGTCGGGCGGAAGATGGTCCGCTCAGGTCTCTCCCAACTTTCTGACTTTACGTGGTGCAGTTAAGTCGTTGTGCGTGGTTGGAAAGCTCTGCAGGAAAAGGAGATGTTCTCATTTTCATGTGCCGTCTGGGAATGTTCCTGAGGAGAGCTCTGTCAGGGGAGTGAAGGAAGGATTTGGGAAACAAAGACGAAAATCTCAGTGAACAGCAAGTATATATTCTTCCCTATACTCCTCCAGATAATCCACAGACACTTTTAATAAATAAAATAAATACTTTCTGTTCTTCTCAATTTTCTAAGGCCAGGGAGATTGGGAAGAAGCACGTCAAATTACAACATAGAGGGATCAATGAAAGAACTAGCAATTGTCTTGTAATAATATCAATAATTAAGGAGACTTAATTATCTTGCCTGTAAATTGCAGGCTAATGAAATGGGTTTAGTTTTTGGACAGCCTGCTTCAAATAGGCCATCTTTAGTCATTAAGAAGGGAATTGTCCTAATCATGTAATGAGTTGGTCAATTTGTTGCAGAAATGCAACCAAGAACTTTGAATGCCTAGTTAATTTAAATTAGTTGTTTCAGAGGAGGTTCTATATGAGTTGTATACGTTTTAAAGACCTGGAAGATAAATTCTGACAAACTCTAAACACTGAGCAAATTTTAAAGCTGACTTCAGAGAAAGGGGGCATATTGATAGTAACAGATGGTGGGTTCTAGCAAACATGTTCTCAATAGGATACGATCTGTCATAAATTTTAGACTTACTAATAGCTTTTGAAGGGGTTTTTTTTTGTAACAAGAAGCTGTTAGCCTTGCAATGTTTTTTTCTTTCTCTCTCTTTTTTTTTCTCTAGAGAATGCTTAGCCCTTGAAGCTTACTCTTAACTTCTAAGCAGGTCCAAATTGGAACAATTTTGTATCCACTTTGAAGTTTTACTTTTATTTCAAGATTATGTTTTCTCATAACTTATTTAGATTATATAAAGTTTATTACTTCTTCTGTACTTTCCCTTTTAGCAAATGTCTTTGAAATCAAGGCACTTGTCAGTGAAGAGTAGCACATCGGTATATAGTATTTCTTTTGCCTATTGATATTCAAGGCTTTTAAAAATATGCTTTATTAGAGTCTTGATAACTCACGAAATTGCTTTCTGGTGTGAATTCCCTTGCCCTCTGTATGTAACCACAAAGTTCATTTTCCCTGAGTACGGTTTCTGGTTTTCCTGAGTGTCTAGCTTAAATAGGGGTCTTAATTCAAGCCTCCCACTGAGGCTGGGGCCCTGCAGGAGAGGATCATTCTGGGAGCTAGAGGGAAGGCACCTGGGCAGTATAGCAGGTCCCAGGCTGAGTCACTCCTTCATCCAGACTCGTGAATCCTTTGCTCTTAATTTGGGTACAGATCATGGACCCTTAAGAGAAGTAGAGGATGCAACGTGCTCTCCCCAGAAAAACACTTAGGCACACAAAACTTTACACACAATCTTAAGGAGTGTATTGATCTCCTGAGTCTAATCAGAGACCGTGTAAAAGGGCTCACATAACCCAGATTATAAAGCTTTCCTTAAAGATCACAAAAGCAAAGTACTTGACCTTCGGTGGTAGAAAAAGTCCTGCCTACCTGACGGTAACCCATTTCTGTTCCACAGTTAGTGGATAAACCCGAGGTCCTCCAGCCATGGTGCGGGAATGGGGGAGAGGGGCAGGGCCCCTGCCAGTGGGTGCTAGCTGGGGCGAGCAGAGACCCTGGCCTGCTGGAGGTGGGCCCCAGGGCCCAGACCCTGCCTGGGAAGACCTGCTTCAGAATGCTGTTGCTTAAAAAAATTAATTACCATTTGATATTTTCGTGAGCTCTGTTATTGCAGGTCATAGTGGAAAATAAAATCCTTTCCAAGCTTAACTCTCTACAAGATAAATAAATGATTAGATACATTGATATAGGTAAATGGATTAGGAATGACTGAAAATTCAAATATAACAAAGCATGCCAGCATTATTTCACTGCACCTGGAGGGCCGGCCGAGGCTTGTTTCTGTTCCATACGGCTTGAAAGAGACTAGTTTTTTCCTGACAAGTTAAGTCTCTTTGACCAATATGCTGTGATGCTCTGATTTCAGAGGCTAGTCTTATTCTAGCTCAGACGCATAGTTCTAGAAATCTCTGTGTAAGGTTTGCTTTAGTCTATGAGATTTTACTGTATTCAGCTATTCAGTGAAGGCATGAAAGTGATACAACAATTGAGCACAAATTAAAAGTCTCCAAAATATTGGTTTAATCTGAAGGCCCTTAGAGGACTGGTGAGAAACCCAGGTTTTGTCCTGAGGAGAAGAATCCCTCTTTGGAGTTTTTGCTTGAAGTCGTGCCTATTGAGTTTGCTGTACAGAATCTCTGAACACACTGTGTTTAGTCTCCACCAGCCCTGGCTGCTTTTACAAAGGTCGATGGCGGTGGTACGCTGTTTGTGTTCTGTGACTTAAAAGCACGTCTGGATATTTGATCTCAAATGTGATGAAATGATAATTACGCTGAACAGAGATGGTCGCAGGCCCAAAGATAAGTGTGTGTGTGTGTGTGTGTGTGTGTGTGTGTGTGTGTGTAATTTTTTGTCATCAAAACTATTTGTGCATCACTTTGGAAAACAAAACAGAACTGTCGAAATTCTTAGTAAAAAGTAAAATTGTAAAGGCTAGCAAGATGTTGTCTTTCAATGTTTCGGCCCCTTCCCACAGTAGAAAATGCAAACTAGCCAAGCAAGAGTAATAGAGCATTTCTCATTTGAAAAATAAGTATTTAGCCATTAAAATACAGTTGCAACAATTACCTTAATCCAAGTTCTCTAAAACTATATTTCGAATATGAAAAATAAGCCATTTTTACCTAAAACTAAATGCTACTTACCGTCTTGCCAGGTAGAAAGAAAATGAGGTTGAGTTTGGGAGATACTACTAATTGACTCATTTTAAAATGGAGATGAGCCTTTAATTTGATTTAAAGTACGTATTAAATAAACCTCTGTGTATTTGGGGAAAGTTTAAGGTAAACTCTGATTTTTTTCTTAACATTGGAACGATTATAATCACTATAGTATCTTGGTATTTCTTGTAGATTCTATTCATTTCTCCAGCCCCTTCTTGCTGTGATCAGGAAGGCATTTTAGCTAAAATATAGGTTTCTTTATATGGAAATAGGTGCAGTGTAATGATCTTATGCTGTTAAGATCATTGAAGTTATTTGATCAATCTTGAATGTGCTCATATTTATTGGGAGAAATTATTTAAAGATTTATTTATGGATTTATAAAATCTGCATTAGAAAACACATGTGAAAAATTATTGCTTTTAACATTATTGAAATAACATTCAATTTAACCATTTCATGAAAGAGTTAAAGGTAATTTCACTTTTCAGATTCAATGTCACTGAAAATTTTACATATCAGTGCTAACAGTACTCAGTTTCAATTCTTTCACCAAATATCTGTTAATTTCATAATTTAATTCTGTTACATACTCAGTCCCCTAGAAAAGATAGTTTTGTTTGCTTTGCTTTGTTCTTACTTGAGAGACATCAACTTTGGAAAGAATCTTTGGAAGACAATTTAGCCACTCTGTATACAGGACATTATACAAAGAGCAATTAACACTATATTTTCCTTTTTTTGTACTGCATTCAAAAAATGTCAAAATATAACATTCAAAGGGAGAAAATAAATAATATTTACAGTGCATGAATCCTTACTTTAATACCCAATAAGTCTAAAACAGTTTTTGATAAACAGTTACTACATGTTTCTGTTTTTCCTAGTATTGATGAGTAATGACTTAATTTTGGAATTGTGGAAACTCAACCTCAAATCCCTGGATGGCTGAGTTTTCAAATATGCTGCAAATTTGCCAGTCACCTTGTTACTGATGCTATGCATTTATATTATCTTAATTAAAATATTTCTCATCAGAATTGAAGCTTACTGTCTTTTTTGTTGTTGTTTTAAAGCAGGAAGGCAGAAAAGAGTGTTTCATCTTGTTTTCATAAAAGTTTATATGCCATAAAGTCATTTGTTTAGTTGTCGCCTAATGGATATTTTTGTTTGTTTGTTTGTTTGTTTGTTTTTTGTTTTTAACATCTTTATTGGAGTATAATTGCTTTACAATGGTGTGTTAGTTTCTGCTTTAACAAAGTGAATCAGTTATACATATACATATAGCCCCATATCTCTTCCCTCTTGCATCTCCCTCCCTCCCACCCTCCCTATCCCACCCCTCTAGGGGGTCACAAAGCACGGAGCTGATCTCCCTGTGCTATGCGGCTGCTTCACACTAGCTATCTATTTTACGTTTGGTAGTGTATATATGTCCGTGCCACTCTCTCACTTTGTCCCAGCTTACCCTTCCCCCTCCCCGTATCCTCAAGTCCATTCTCTAGTAGGTCTGCGTCTTAATTCCCGTATTGCCCCTAGGTTCTTCATGACCATTTTTTTTTTGTTTTTTAGATTCCATATATACGTGTTAGCATACGGTATTTGTTTTTCTCTTTCTGACTTACTTCACTCTGTATTACAGACTCTAGGTCCATTCACCTCACTACAAATAACTCAATTTCGTTTCTTTTTATGGCTGAGTAATATTCCATTGTATATATGTGCCACATCTTCTTTATCCATTCATCTGTTGATGGACACTTAGGTTGCTTCCATGTCCTGGCTATTGTAAATAGAGCTGCAATGAACATTGTGGTACATGACTCTTTTTGAATTATGCTTTTCTCAGGGTATATGCCCAGTAGTGGGATTGCTGGGTCGTATGGTTGTTCTACTTTTAGTTTTTTAAGGAACCTCCATACTGTTCTCCATAGTGGCTGTATCAATTTACATTCCCACCAACAGTGCAAGAGGGTTCCCTTTTCTCCACACCCTCTCCAGCATTTATTGTTTGTAGATTTTTTGATGATGGCCATTCTGACCGGTGTGAGATGATATCTCATTGTAGTTTTGATTTGCATTTCTCTAATGATTAATGATGTTGAGCATTCTTTCATGTGTTTGTTGGCAATCTGTATATCTTCTTTGGAGAAATGTCTATTTAGGTCTTCTGCCCATTTTTGGATTAAGTTGTTTTCTTTTTTTGATATTGAGCTGCATGAGCTGCTTGTAAACGTTGGAGATTAATCCTTTGTCAGTTGCTTCATTTGCAAATATTTTCTCCCATTCTGAGGGTTGTCTTTTCACCTTGTTTATGGTTTCCTTTGCTGTGCAAAAGCTTTGAAGTTTCATTAGGTCCCATTTGTTTATTTTTGTTTTTATTTCCATTTCTCTAGGAGGTGGGTGAAAAAGGATCTTGCTGTGATTTATGTCATAGAGTGTTCTGCCTATGTTTTCCTCTAAGAGTTTGATATTGTCTGGCCTTACATTTAGGTCTTTAATCCATTTTGAGTTTATTTTTGTGTATGGTGTTAGGGAGTGGTCTGATTTCATTCTTTTACATGTAGCTGTCCAGTTTTGGATATTGTTTTAACATCAGTTTATTATGTTGCCTGGTAAGACAGTTGTGTTCTCAGAGCTACTCACAGTATCAAAATGTTGAGGGCATGTAGAGCCTTAACCAATTTGTTTAGTTTGTTTTTGTGCTTTTAAATTTCTCTGTCCCTTTCCCTGTCAATTCTTATTGATGCCAATATGTTTGTCTGTAGCAACCCTTACTTGCTCGTTTGCAATGTGCATCTTCAGTGGTCCTGTGGGGTCGAATGCCAGAGAAACTGTCTTATGATTGTGACTAAAATTATGAGTGAAGGCCTACTGGGTTTTTGAATGAATTAAGTCTGGGAGCTCAGATTTGTGATATTGGTTTTTGCCAGAAGAAAACCTTTTTCACTTGCTTTCCATTCTTTGGCAAGATTCCCAAATAACGTACAATAATTTGCTGTTTACTGAATGCTGTGGTTTAAGCTCAAGACAAGCTAACATCTGTACTTCAATTGCATTTTAGTTATTTCTCATGGCAGGAAAGATATTTTGAGATTGATGGATGGAAAAATCTATATTTTAATGAAAGCAGGGTTTAAAATAAATATATTAAATAATGTTTGGGCATATTCATTCAATTTTATTTTAATTCCCACTTTAAAGTCTACCTTTGTACCAGAAGTGACTTTACGTTTCTACCAAATGTAAAAATACAG
Organism: Eschrichtius robustus; assembly: GCF_028021215.1. NCBI lineage: Eukaryota > Metazoa > Chordata > Mammalia > Artiodactyla > Eschrichtiidae > Eschrichtius > Eschrichtius robustus. The sequence continues at coordinate 116,552,655 of NC_090832.1, forward strand.
CCATATGCAATCAGTGAAAAACGTGTAGAAAAGATCCGTGAGGGAGAATCAAGATAGACATTTCAGCTTTAGATTTAACCATAAACATCCTAATACATGTGCTTTGAGAAAAATGTCATTAATTAAAAATGTATAGCATCCATAACGCTAAAGTAAACCAGTTGTAGGAGTGCTCACTGATTTGTCCTGATACGGACACCAGAAAGACATTTCTTGCGTGTGGTTTCATGGAGAAGACGCTTAGTAGCAGCAGCGGTGTCTGCGTGATGATCTGTCTAATGCATAACATGTTGAAGGACAACATGGTAAAAGAACGGTGGGGCAGAGGTGGGATACGGCGCAGCCCGGGCGCGTGGCTGGTGGTCCGGGTTAATGCACAGCTAGATTTTAGAACAGCTAAATGGATTCACCGCCTCTCCCTCACCAAGACCTCTGTGCACATTATTGTTCTGAGTTAAACATTTCAGAAATATCCAGGGACAAGGTGTTCCAGGATATGTCCTCCCTGATCTGGGCTTGGGTTGGTCAGTGCAGCTGGGTGACTGTGGAGTTCTCTGTTTAAACAGCCAGCGCCCTGGGTGTCCTGAGTGGAACCCGGTCCTTCTCAAGATGGCACCTGACCTATGAGCAACCAAGAAACCACCTTGAGCACTTTGAAGGCCGGTGAGGCATCCTGATGTTTTAAAGTAACAGGTTTTGGTATGAAGGTTTAATCTAAGAGGAATATATTTTGAAATTATTATATTGGAAATGTAATTCTGGACTCATTCATCCCAACCTTAAGTATTCAGGGCCTCTGGGAGAGAATCCCTTTCCCTTGCCAGTGGTTTCAGCTCCTCTGAAGTGAGATGTCTTGGTAATTAGCAGTGCGTATCCTGTGCACACGTGTTTGTGAGGATGCCTCTTCCCTCCGTTTGCTTTGTGCTTTGTTACTTGCATCGCTTGCTCCCGTCACCTGGAGTGGGAGCCCAGCTGAAAGGTGGTGACTTTGGACAGCTTGACCGCTTTGGTGCTGTGGCAGAGATCTAGCGCAGTGACCTTGCAGTGTTTTGCTACCTGGTTTCCCGTGGCTATAATTTTGAAGGTGTACTTACCAGTTTTCTCTAGAATAACATGGAGGCATCAAATGTTCTCCAAATTGCTATGCCTAGTGATTTCCCACCGCCAGTCAAGGAACTTTCAACTTAAAAAAAGTCCTGTAGTAGATCTATAAATTATTTGCTTGCATAGCCAAAATAAAAACAAAGACAAACAAAGCACAAAAGAAAAGAAAAAAAGAAAGGAGAAAAAACCCCCAATTATTTATGGTAACTTACTTGGCCGGAGGAAGCTCTGGTTTCAAAACATCTGTTTCTGTTACCAAAATGTTTGCTAGGGTGACTTTATTTTCTACTGTTTTATAGCTTCACAATATATTTTTTATTTTTATTATTTTTTAAAATTTTTATTGGAGTATAGTTGCTTTACAGTGTTGTGTTAGTTTCTGCTGTACAGCAAAGTGAATCAGTTATACGTATACATATATACCCTCTTTTTTAGATTTCCTTCCCATTTAGGTCACCACAGATCATTGAGTAGAGTTAGTTCCCTGTGCTATACAGTAGGTTCTCATTAGTTGTCTATTGTATACATAGTAGTGGGTATGTGTCAGTCCCAATCTCCCAGTTCATCCACCCCTCCTTCCCACCTTGGTATCCATAAGTTTGTTCTCTACATCTGTGTCTCTATTTCTGCTTTGCATATAACTTCACAATATATTTTTAAATGGTAAGCAGTATCAAAAGAACTTCTGTTTTGTTCTGTATACCCTCAAAATTCATCTTTGTCATCATTTGAGTATGATTCTTTTGTATCATTAAAAGCAGCATAGTGCATTGATCTCCATTGATCTCCCTAATTTTCTGTCTCTGGGATGTAAAGGCAGGTGGAAATTGATTGGACAGTCAGGATTATTGCAGTGAATACTGTTTTGCTAGGGCTGCCTGGGCATGAGGTCTGGATAAAGACTCGCGTTTCCCTTGATCAGAGATATTTGCATCCAGAGTTCTTTCTTGTAATGTCTGTGCTGTGACCTCACCCAGTGCTACAGCTTCTGAAACCTTCGGGTAACACCCAGTCCCCAGACGATGAAAACAAATAAACCCCGGTTTTTTCCACAGGGTTTCCTGGCTGGTTGTTCCGAGACTTTGCACGTGACAGCTGGTCTGCCCGTGAATGGAGTGCTCAGTGTCACAGAGGAAGCCTGGTCAGTTGCAAAGTGGCAGGGACACCTCCCTCCTATAGGCAGCAACCTCCCCCCGCCATGAAGGGTCCTGGTACCGGGAAAAGGGAAGCAGGGTCCCTAAGATTGTGAATTTGGGGATCCGCTCCCAAGGGTGCTTCGCTACGCTTTCTATGTGTAGATTCTGGGGAAGAAATAAATGGCTCAGTCGTGGGGCCTCAAACCATGTTTACGCATGAAATTTATTTTTCTCGAAACTATTCTCCACGCACATCCTTTTGCGCTCTCATCAGTGACCTCAGACCTTTCTTTAGGTACATTTGTATTGTTATGTAATATGGGTAATAAATACAGTCTGCTCTAGATTTCCTGAAGACCATAAGCATCCTTATTTTATTATTCTAGGGCACAAAGCGGTGTGTGTGTGTGTGTGTTTTCTGTTTTTGTTGCTCAGAACTTTCAGAAATTTGAATTTACTGACTTCCTTGGAAGCCTGTGGCATCGGGTCTATGTGGAGGTAAGGGACACAGACATCACTGCTGTGGGAGTATTTCTGAACCCTGAAACTTCACAGAGTCTCAAAAATATAAATTTATGTGACCTTTAAAACTAGGAAAATCAAACTGTTTACTCTCTGAAATAGCTTTTTATTTCTCCATGTCTTTTAGGCCGTTTAAAGTAAATCCACAAAATTTTCTGTGCTCTCCCGAAGCCCCAGCATCCAGAGCGACCCTGTTACAGATTTAAATTTACAGGTTTTTTTCTTAAAACCATCAATCTTGTTATGATGTAGATTATTTTGTTAGGAATATAAGCTAACAAAAGGGAATATTAGAAAGTTAGGACTCTTATAACCTATACGTTTAACCTATATTAAACCTATTTTAATATACATATTAAAATATATTCCATAACTAATGTCTGTACGAAATAATTTTAAGATAATACAGGCTGGTTTCAAAAAAACATTTTCAGGGATATCTTTGAGTCATCAGAGAAAAAATATGAAGAGATAAAGTAGCCTACTTGTTTCGTGATATGGAAGATTTCAGTCACAAATATGCTGCTTATACACCAAAAGCGTTTTATTTTCTCACATGAAAATATGATCATATAAAGGAGAAATGACAAAATGCTTATTTTCAGATGAAGGATACATTGCACAACCTGGTCAAATTAATTACTTCAGATATTTGGGGTTAGGGTAATCTGTATACATCTCAATGTATAGACAACCTCACTAAAAAGGTAACCATTTCCTCAATCCCCTGGGCTCCCACTGGCTTTGTGGAAATTAACAGGAAGATTCCCGCTGCTCTTTCTGTGTGTGATGGCTCCTCTTCTCACCCTGTAACAATCAGGGTTAAAGAAATACTCCTTCTTGCCACTAGGTTCTTCATGGCCTTTTTTTTTTTTTTTTCCTTAGATTCCATATATATGTGTTAGCATACTGTATTTGTTTTTCTCTTTCTGACTTACTTCACTCTGTATGACAGACTCTAACTCCATCCACCTCATTACAAATAGCTCCATTTCATTTCTTTTTATGGCTGAGTAATATTCCATTGTATATATGTGCCACATCTTCTTTATCCATTCATCTGTCGATGGACATTTAGGTTGCTTCCATGTCCTGGCTATTGTAAATAGAGCTGCAATGAACATTTTGGTACATGACTCTTTTTTTTTTTTTAATTTTTATTTATTTATTTTTGGCTGTGTTGGGTCCCCATCTCCGCGCAAGGGCTCCCTCCAGCTGCGGCAAGCGGGGGCCACCCCTCATCGCGGTGCGCGGGCCTCTCACCATCGTGGCCTCTCCCGTTGCGGAGCACAGGCTCCAGACGCGCAGGCTCAGTAATTGTGGCTCACGGGCCTAGTTGCTCCGTGGCATGCAGGATCCTCCCAGACCAGGGCTCGAACCCGTGTCCCCTGCACTGGCAGGCAGACTCCCAACCACTGCGCCACCAGGGAAGCCCCATGACTCTTTTTGAACTATGGTTTTCTCAGGGTATATGCCCAGTAGTGGGATTGCTGGGTCGTATGGTAGTTCTATTTGTAGTTTTTTAAGGAACCTCCATACTGTTCTCCATAGATATGGGAACATATTTTCTGTGTATAACTGATTCACTTTGTTATAAAGCAGAAGCTAACACACCATTGTAAGGCAATTATACTTCAATAAAGATGTTTAAAAAAAAAAAAAAAAGAAAGAAGCAGACAGGGTAACAGAAAAATAGACAAAAACCTTGGACACTTCATAAAAGAGGGTCTTGAAATGACCAGTAAGCATATGAAAACCTGTCAACTTTCTTTTCGTCCGAGAAATGTAAATTAAAATCACAAGATGCTAACACTATACACCCACCATCATGAATATGAAGAAAAAGTCAGAAAATAACAAGTATTGTTAAGCATGTGGAACAACTGGCATAAACAGTTGCAATCATTAAAAAAAAAAAAACTATTTGATGGTATTTTATAGAGCAGAAAATACAGATGCAGTTTGATCCAGAAATTCGACACATTGGTATCTTGTTTAACATGTATTAAACGAAAGATGTATACAAAATATTCAACAGAGCTCTATTCATAATATTCAAAAGTTGAAACAACACAAAATGCCTTTTTACTGTAGAATTGGTATAGTGTATAATAATAGTATACTATCAAGCAATGAGAATACGTGAATAAAGACTGCACAAATCAACATAGAAGAATATGTCAAAAATAATATGGAGCAAAGTAAGCCAGACACTAAAGAGTACATAATTTAGATTCCATTTCCATTAAGTTAAAATAAAGGTAAATTTGATCTAAAGTGTTCAAGCTCAGGATAGGGGTTTTATGATTGGAATGGCGCATAGAGAGCAATTTGAGAATATTAATGATATTCTGTTTCTAGATTTGGATGTTAGTTATGCAGCTGTGTTAACTTTATGAAAATTTACTGAACTGTACACTTATAACTTATATTCATTTCTTTTGTTATACTGTAATAGTATCATTAAAAATAAAAATAATAACATTTAAAAAAAAAAGAAAGAAATACTCCTTTCTTCTGAGCACTTGAGCATCTGTTGTAGACCAGGCCAATTAATAATTTTTATAAACAGAGTGACTTTAACATTCTTCTGAGCCCATTTCGAGTCATCCAGTGGAAAGATTACTGATACTACTTGTATTTTAGCTATGATTGCTATCTAAGTATCAGTCTGATCTCTAACACTGTGATTTCTTATTCCTAATCTCGATTACGTTGGAAGATTTTTAATCACAGTTTCAATTTCATTACTTGTGATTGGTCTGTTCATATTTTCTGTTTCTTCCTGATTCAGTCTTGGAAGGTTATACCTTTCTAAGAATTTGTCCATTTCTTCCAGGTTGTCCATTTTATTGGCATAAAGTTGCTTGTAGTAGTCTCTTAGGATGCTTTGTATTTCTGCGGTGTCTGTTGTAACTTCTCCTTTTTCATTTCTGATTTTATTGATTTGAGTCCTCTCCCTCTTTTTCTTGATGAGTCTGGCTAATGGCTTATCAATTTTGTTTATCTTCTCAAAGAACCAACTTTTAGTTTTATTGATCTTTGCTATCCTTTTCTTTGTTTCTATTTCATTTATTTCCGCTCTGATCTTTATGATTTCTTTCCTTCTGCTAACTTTGGGTTTTGTTTGTTCTTCTTTCTCTAGTTTCTTTAGGTGTAAGGTTAGGTTGTTTACTTGAGATTTTTCTTGTTTCTTGAGGTAGGCTTGTATAGCTATAAACTTCCCTCTTAGAACCGCTTTTGCTGCATCCCATGGGTTTTGGGTCGTCGATTATGTAATTAGACAATACAGTCTATTTCTAAAGTCCTTCACAGTTTACAAAACTGGCATATCTCATTTAAGCCTCGTGGAACTTTTGTGAGGAAGTGGCATCATCCCCATTTTATAGAAAAGGACGAGGATTATAGAAACGAAGAGACGGTATCACGATAATGCCCCTGATACGGCAGGGTTAGGGTGAGACTCACAAGTTTCTAGCTTCCAGTGCAGTGCTCTTTTTACACCACAGCTGGTTTTTATACGTTTTATAGAAACGACATAATTTTAAATATTAGGTTAGATGACACTGTTAACAGAGAAATGAAAATATAGGGAGGTTCTCTGACTAGTCAAGGTTTCAAAAAAGTAAACTGTGGGGCAGAAAAAATATTATTCCATGATGTTAGCATCGACAGAAACGCTCATCAGTGTTATCATTGGAAATACTTTTCAGTGTATATTTTTACACTCCAATGGCCGCTGGCATTTCTGGGGTGCTTTACAGTTTATATAGCATTTCACGTGCATTATCTCATCCTACCCTCGAAAGAACAGTGGGATGCTACAGAAGTTATTATCTCCAAAGTTGAGGGATTGGATTAATCGAAACGATGGAGCTCAGAATTCAGCCAGAAGTGTTGATTCTGAGTTGCACATAACTGCTTTGTAGAATTGTGTGATGGTCAGGTTGACATTCCCAAAATTAGCTCTCAAATTCACCAAACAATACATATAACCACCTCTACCAAATATGCTTACAAAATTCTCCTTTCCCAGATCATCTACCAGCCTTCTTGCCTGTGCCCTAAGATTATAAATCACAAGAGACAGCATCACAGGTCCTCAAGCAAATATTTAATCTTTCTCTAGAGATAATTCAACTCTGGAGGTTCTATTCAATGTAAATAATTTCTGAATGCAAACATCTTTGACACCTCATTAACTTAATAACTAAGAGTTGATGCATTTACTTGAACTGTCAAATTAATAAACCAAAGAGAGAGAGACGGTAGTATTATTGGTTCTATGATAGAAACAGCACATTGTGAACAAATGAGGATTTTGAAAGTGAAACTTGTAAGGTGCATTTGGAGAACAGCTACTTTGAACAAATTCCTAAAAGCTGGAGACAATGTAATTCTTCCAAGGGATGACAGTTGGTGTGTGTGACCTGGGCCAACACCAGAAACTGGTGTTCCTTAGAATTATTGAAAAGGTTTTTGCTTGAAGACCACGAGTTTGGAGATGCCACCGGCCCTGCCTCAGGCCTTGCGTTCAGGGGACACAAATCTGCTACTTAATTACACAGCATTTGCCATCAAATTGTGGAGTGGACATTGGTGTAGATTCTGAATGAAATCACCAAAAAATACTTGAGGACCAAAACTTTTCTATACTAGGAACTTAGACTGACAGGAATTCGATTGTGAATGACAAGTTACTGATTTTGCATCCGTACACATAGTATTTACTACTTCACAGATTATGTGGTTAATGATTAAATTTAACACATACATGTTCCCATTTTATTTTACTGCCTGGATACTAAGTCCTATTAAATAATATTTGTTTCTTATCCCTGACTGTTAAATACACTTTGGTAAATTTAGGCTTTCTGGGGCTCTGCTGTATAGAAAATTATTGCTGACTGATTTCACAGTTAGCTCCATTATTGTGTATAATTTCAGGGTAGGAGTGAATATACTTGCCCTTTGCAGGCATAGAACTCTCTAAAAGGAACTTCTAAAATATGAGGAAACTATTCAAAATGGCCTTTTCGTTATATGAATCAGAAATTAAGATTTTATCTCAGTTCTTAGACTTCACATTTTATTTCCTGTTTATGAAAATGTCCTTGTACAGTATTAAAATGGATTAAAGTGGATGTTTTTATCATATTATAACCAAAGCAATTATTTGTTAACTTGTGTGCTGATCATGGTACACAGTGTTAAAAATACCCAATTTTGTCTCAAATTAAAACCTCGTTCTTAGAACTGAGTTGGCTTTTGCATATGCACTGTGTATAGACATACAATAAACGTGTTTTTGCCCAATATTTTAATTTGTCTAGTGTTGTGCTGTAATAGAGTACCCTAGGATTCATCTAATTTTATTGAGTCTCAACATGTATCCTGCTGTAGATTATAAACAAAAATATAAGAGTAAAAATTTAAAGAGGTGTACGAAAACTCTGGGAAGGACAATTCTTCTGATTTTTGGTCCATGATTTTTATAATTGTTTTGAATGGTGACAATCTGTTCTATGTAGGAAGAACAACTGATTTTTTGAGATGAGAAGTAGCAAAATTATGGATATGTATTAGAAATTGTTCAGAGTTACTGTGAGTTGATCTTGGAATTGGCTTGAGTCCCATCTTTTATCATCATTATGATGACGTTATACATTATATATGTATATAAATATATATATGTATATTATATATGTATATGTATTATATGTATATAATGTATACAAAATACATTATATATGTTTTCTGGTGATGGAGAAGTCCAGCTTTTCTAATGCTTCAAGGCTTTGGTGTCGATAACCTTTCCTTTACTACTTGCACATTAGAGGGGCATTCCACTTGGTCAACGGTAGCTGCTATGTAAACTGTGAAATAGGTATTTAATGTGTGAAATTAGTTATGGTTCTCTCCTGACAGTTTTAATATACCCATACATACACTCAACCATGCATCTGTATTATTTAGAAGGTATTTTTGTTCGTTGCCTTCGATTGGTCTTATTGGAATCCACCGTGCTTTGACATTAGCTATCACGAGGTGCAAAGATTTAACTCATAGAGATGCATGCTTATGCACTGTTAACATACCCTTACCATAATGACCTGGGTTTAGGAAAAGGTAGTTCTCTTTACAGAAAGCTCACGTGTCCTTAGCCGACTTTTATTTGTGCGGTGAAAGCTGTCTGCTTACTTATGAAGTGTAATTAACCTGCTTTTTCACAAGGAATAGGATAAAAGTCTGTTTTCCATGTTTTCACAAAAAAATAATGCTCAAATTATAACACTTCATTGGACTTGGATATTTATGAACTTGCCATTTCAGTTGACGGAAGCATCTATTTCCTGGATTTAAATTAATGACAATAGTAAATTTATTCCTTTACAGTTGTATTGAGCATTAGAGCCAAAATGCTTTTGCATCAATTTCATAAGCAAATACCATGCATTTATCATTTTGTAGCTATGCCACCTGGCAACCAATATCTTTAATCACCTATTAAGAAAGTAATCAAGGAAAATGATTTATATTAATGAAATACTAGAGTCTGAATATTTTAGGGGGGGAGTTTTGTTGAGTGTCACTTCTATTAATAATAGAGAAATGTGTCTTATAAAGACAAATTAGAGTACTTAAAAAGTCAATAATATCTTTACAATTTAATAATACATGGAAAGAAGAAACACATATAGTTTAAAACCACATATTTAGATTTTAGAATGTACTTTTTTGTAAATCTTTACGCAAAAATGTTATATTTTAATGGGTGATGATGAAATTAGTGCTAAGAAAGCTGTCAAAAACTGTTCAGAAAGTGAGGGAAGTGTAATTGTGTACTAAAATATATGCAACTCTTAGTGTATGCTGAAATACGTAATGTCTCTTTTAGATTTACATTTATTAGTCATTTTTAGTAGATTTCCAAAACTGAAAAACAGAATCTTTAAAGCTGCAAAATCGGTTCCATTCATATGAGCACTAATGTAAGAATTAGTTCTGACTGAACCCCTGAATGGCCTGGCAAGCTGTATATATACATATGTATCTCCCATCTTAAGCCAGTTAAATTAGACTCTCCATTCACGATCATTATCCTACACAGCTTACAGATGATAGAAAACCACTGCCTGAAAGCAGTCTTTTCATAATCAAGTGTGCTCAGTATCATTACCGAATTGTACTGGAAACATGGCCTTTCAGCTCTTTGCATATAGGCAGCCCTTTTTGCCCAGCAAACATTCATCAGATGCCAATATCTAGATTTTCTCAGGAAAAGGTGAGTGAAACAAGGTTGGACCCCCTACGGGGAGCTGGAAGATGAGCCAGATAGGACCCCAAGGAGTCCAGTTTCTAAGATCTAAGTCAGTTCCTTCAAGACACAATGAGCTGGTTCCTCGAAGCCTTTAAAATAGGAAGGATGTTTGTCATTTCTTTAAACCTTAAAGACTTCTCAAAGCAGCGTCCACCTTAATGACTAATTTTTCTTCTTCAAGCCCCACAAATATCTCAGTGGGTCTATTAATTTGTCACAGTATTTCACAATGAATCAACATTTCACGAGTCATCAGCCTTATTACTAGGTTTGTGAAATTTTAGGGAGAAAGCCTTATGAATTGCAACAGTCTTTTGAATAATATTGGTAGTTACTACTGAGTAGTCATTTTAATTTTATTATAAATAGTTTTTCTTTCAAGAGGAATGGTGCCATAATACTAAAGGCAAAGCAACTTTAAAAATAAGCACATGAAGTTTCACAAACAGTAAAAATAAAGGAGGAAAAAAACCTTTCCTTTTACAACTTTCCTTATATCCCATTAACTAAGGTGGTCCAGATTATTAGAAATCTATAGTCGCCAAGCCATGTATACCTTTTAAAGTATATGATTATGAGAAGGATATGTACTCCATATGGAGTAAATTTTAACAGAATATAGTTTCATAGAATATACTGCTGTTTTCTACATGCCATATTTGAAGAGCATTTTAGTACTTATTGCCGGATATATATCATTCTACTAAGAAATTGAAGTACATGGATTTTTTTTGTGCCTGCAGATTTTAAACTTTTTTTTTTCATTTTCTATGATATTTCTTTTATGGTGCCTGAATTTGCCATGCCTGTCATCTACATTAAATTCTTTATTTATAACCTTCACAGACAGCATCCAAAACATATTTTCCTAACAGTGAGCTAGACATCTCACTGTTAGCTGACATGCTTTACTCACTCTCCTAATATTTTTCTCTTTGAAGAAAATTTTTCATTGATTTAATCTGATCTTTAAAATGTAAAAGGTCATTTATTCTCATATGGTTACCCACTCTGGCCTTTCTGCCTATGCAAATACTCACAGCACTGCTGCTTTCCATTATTTTTTTTTTATTTTTTTTTTCTCAAACACTTTCTTTCACATTATATTTTGAAGCCAAAAAAATCAAAATAAAGGTTCATAAGTTCATGTTTACAAAGTTAGGATTTTTTTAAGTCTTTTTTATGACGTTAGTAAAAGTGAATACTTTGTCATTTGTATGTACTCTTTTGCTGAAAGTTATTCTGGATATTTAACTTTCAACACCATGTCCTAAAAAAACGTGTGTCCAGTTGTAGAGACCAGAGAATAATTTTGAAAGATATGATGAAGTTCACAAGAGTTGAAGGGGAGGCACTAAATTTTAATACTTAGTTCAGTGAATACAATTTTAACCAACATCACTAATGACAGTCTGTGCCTTGGCATGGGTAGTCCTCTGAGGGGAGGGGGGTGGAATAACCTAGATCTGTCTGTACATTTTATGTGTTTCTGGACCGAGAGTAAAAGATAACCCTCCCCTTGTATGACGTGCATCTGTGGCACACATTCATTCCGGGCATTCGGGTCACAGCCTGTGCAGTGCAGGTGTGTGTCATCCTGAGATGTACACACTCGAGATTGCGATATTCATAACCCTTTACTTTACAGATTGAAGAAGTTGCGTGTAAAGTATTCCTTCTCCGCGTGAAAGCCATTACACTTTTCATTCTCTTCCTACTGTGCAGGTGACTTGGATTATTACTGGCTGGATCCCGCCACGTGGCATAGCCGGGAAACATCACCTATTAGCTCAGTAAGCATTCTGGGAGGGAGATTTGGGAGTTCAGGGACTATGTGTGCTGTTCGTTATCCTTTGCTGATACGTGATAGATAGTAATCTTATTCTGCTCCATTTTGCATTTTATGAGAGTAAGTATTGATTTCATTTGACAGGACAGTTTTGAAGGAAAAAACAGTATCACTGAATAATAACCAATTTTAAAGTAACTAACAGCAAGTGTTAAATAACGGCTGTAGGTAGATGAGATATTATTTGGTTAATGATGTCCATATTAACGACAACTCAAAATATAGAATCGATTTGATTTAGGTGAGCAGATATATTTTAAAATTTCAATTCATTTCATTTCAGAACCGTATTTTAGAGATGTACTTAGTCACTGACTACTTTTAGAACAATTTAGTATAGTAAGTACCTATTGCAAATAAAATATAGCACGAAAAGAAAATTGTTATAAGTCAAGGATAGAGCCCACCAGAATAAAGAACTCCCTCAGAGTGTCCTTAAATGAGGAAATCGCACCATGCTACAACCAATAATTATGTGTCTGTAGGAAAGAAAGCAGCTGGTTTATCTTTTATAACTTTGTTCATGTTTTAATAGCATCCTGTAACGTGGCAGCCATCTAAAGAGGGGGACCGATTAATTGGACGCGTTATTCTTAACAAGAGAACAACAATGCCCAAAGAATCAGGTGCATTACTGGGTCTGAAAGTAAGTATGCTGGTTTATAATGTTCTTAAAGGCTGAATTACAGTGTGGGCTACATTCAGCAAAGTTTCTGACAATGATTTTTAAGTATCTTCTCCTCCTCTTCAAAATAAAGTTCTTCTAGTGAATATACCTTGTTAATATAGTGATGTCTTATGGTATACTTAGTACTTTTATCGGGGTAATAGTTTAAAATCATTTTGCTAAAATGGCATACAGATGTCTTAGGAAGCTGCAATAAAATATAGGAAAACGAAAGAACTTTTCTCGGAATATAAAGTTCAAGGACAATGTTTACATTAAAATGGTTTTAATGGAAAGTAGTAAAGTTAAATAACGTGGACATTATAATTTTATTATATCCTGACAAACAACACCAAACATCATTAAAGAGATTGTTTCCTAAGTGCAATAAAATTTATGGTAATACCAAAAGAATAAAATGTATCTTTTACAAATAGTAGCTGACTTCTAACAGATATAATCTTTAAAAAACTAATAAATTACAAAGATGTAATTTCGGTAAGAAGACACATATGTATACATTTTGTTTTATTATGTGTGTGCACGTGTATGAGTGTTGTCACGTGGTTTCATTTGCTTCCATAAACTTAAAGAACCATTTAAAGATGTTGCTTTAAAATGATTATTTACCAAGAGATTGAATTATAGTTGGGGGATAGTTTAACCTCTTCAAAACCATCAACTAGTAATCCAACTAAAAATCTGTTATTCAGTTAATGTCACCTTATTGATTATCATCATTAGTTTCTCTTGCTATGAAATAATTCTGATCACCTCCACTATTGGGTGTGACCCTAAGAATGTGGATCAACCTCAACTTTTGACATTATCCCTCCCATTTTTAATTATACACATTGAGCCCCTGCACTGGGAGAAATTAAACTTAGAAACTTTCAGATGTGTTTAATTTTAGTTATGGAGGAAAATCCAGGTGAGAATGTTAATTATTCAGTGATATAACTCAGACTTGGAGAGTTAGATTGGATCCTATATGTGTTGATATTTCAGATGAGGAGGTCATTCAGGTGGTCAGGAGCTGAGATAAACTTAGGCTATTACTCTGGACCATGGTGGAACTGCTTCCCCAAAGTGACCTGTTCTTGGTTTAAATCCCCAGTCTTCGTCTTAGTCTTCTACATTCTCCTAAAAATATACAAAAGAGATCAACATCTCACGTCACAATGGGACACGATCTGAGTGTAGAAATTCAAGTGAATGTAGAGGGCCAAGAAAAAATAAACCCCAATTAATCAACTGTGTCAAACACCTGCTGTCTGATGGTGAGAGCGGGGAGACCTCGTCTTCTGGGAGTGCGTTGTCCCTGGCGCCCTTCTGCGTGAGGTTGCTGTGAGGAACCAGTACATACACTTCCTTAGGATACCTCCTCGCACGTGTAATGAGGTGGTGCGTTCTCCTCACTACTAAGCTGTAGGCTCCTTTGACCGCAAATGGATCGCACTTCATTCTGGTTCCTGCACCCAATGCTAAACACCTTACAAAAGCTGTAGGATTAATTCCTCAAACAGAGAAACTTCTGTCTCAGTGTGAGCCTTGGGAACTTACAAATTTATAATTACCCAGGTTGTTGGAGGGAAAATGACTGACTTAGGACGCCTCGGTGCCTTCATCACCAAAGTAAAGAAGGGTAGCCTCGCAGATGTAGTCGGACACTTGAGAGCAGGTAAAGTTTCACTTTTAAACAGTTGAGTAATGTGTGCTCTGTGCATGGTGGTTTTCAGTTTTGGGTAAGTTATACCTAAGTCCATTATGTAAATAACTAATTTTAATGCATGCATACAGATTTGTTTCCCGATACGGATACTTAACTAACTGTAAAAATAGGTAACTATACCTCAATGGCAGTTTGGAGAAAATGAGGAGAAATCTTATTATTTACGTAAAAGTAAATAGACACAAAATGCTGAAGGATTACTAATTTTTGTAGATGGCTTCCTAATGTTGCTACAAAAATCCAAAACAGTTTAGCCTGTGCAAAAAATAGTATCACTGTTTAGTCCTTTATTTTATAAACCATAGTAATTATTAAAGTTCTTCATAGTGGTCCCCAAACACTTATTCAGTACCAGTGATTTTAATAAAATGTAATCATAATCACATTTCTTACACAGATTATGTAATATATTATTTGTTAATTTAAATGTGACCTATATTGTATTCATGCAGATGTGCTACCTCTTGGTATTTGGAAATTTACATTATGTTACTTTGTAACTTTAATATGACATAATAAAATCATTTAATATATTGAAACGTGCCATACTTAGTAGCAACATACTTTAAAATTTATTTTCGATAAACTGGTTTTTTTTCATTTTAGTAAAAATCATATTAACATACTGTCTCCAGTTTGCTGTACTTCAGAGTTTAGTAGAAATCTTTTGGTGAGAGTGTCTGCTTACCCATTTGCCAGACAATTACAGAGAAAACAGAGTAGGCTGACCTGTCGAAGCGAGGATTAATAACCCCGTAGCACGTGGAAAGAGAACGTTTCTAGACTGTGTTTTCAGTTTTTATACCATAAGGTTATAATTATTGAGACCTTTATAAAAAATATTCTATGACTGTTAAGGACATTTTTGTTGTAGTTGATTATCAGGATATCAGTTCAAAATCATTTAGATTTTTTCTTCAATAGAGACGTGCTCTCCAGGTATCGTATGCGGAGAAAACCCAAATGAGGGACTTTTCTCCACCTGCTATACACACAGCTTTGAAGATGTGTACTGTACACTATTGTTTCTTATCGGGGACTAGTTATGATTCCATAAGAAAACAACTCAATCAGGAGTGACTGTGTCAATAACCTGAGTCTTTGCTTGTTTAATGACTTGAAAAGAAGCCTTGAAAGGTATAAGAATCCCTTGTTGTCTACTCAGGTGTAAAATACCTTTAGCTACAGAAATGTGAACTTGCAGATCAGATTATAAGCATGATATCTTTTGGGTTTTTTCTTTGTGTTTTAATAGACAATTTCTTAAGAAAGTCAGTGAAGGGGTTTTTCTATATTATATATCCCTTGTAGTGATTAATTTCACTTAACACCCTTATGTGCCTAGAGTCTGAGAAACTTTAAAATGTCAGAAGCTCAACTTAAATAACTATAAAACATATAAGTGTACTTTTCACTTGAAGCGATTGATGTAACTGAAAAACGTATTTTTAAAAATTAGATAATATATCCTGTTTGATTTACATTATTATTTAGGAACTACTTTCCTTCTGTTTGCATATAAACAGCATTGACCTGTAAAAGTACAGTTGTTGTTTTTTTTATTAGCGTGACCTCTGTTCAGCATTTGCAGTCTGGCTGTAGCTTTTTCTACTGCTGTTCCCTTAAGTCCGCGCCCTGCCCCACTGCTTGACGTAATGATCAAACCACAAACTTGACACTGACACTCTCCTTATTAAGACCCTTCAGTGTCTCTCAGGCACCATCTACTCAGGTCAAAGCTCTGTAGTTTGCCCCCAACTTCCAGCCACCTCCTTACCAGTCGTCTCATCCCCAGCCATGGTGGTCCACCCAGGCAGCTGTTTCCACCTCCAGGACCTGGCCAGTGCCTCTCGTGTCCGTGGTGGCTTTGCTGCTCTTGTGATCTGCCTGTTGAAGTCCTCGCCATCCTTCAAAGCTCACGTAACGTTGCTTTAGTTCTCAAGTGTTTCCTGACATCTCCCCTGAGCAGTAACTAATGACTTCCTCCCTGGCACTCCCTCTGTTCCTCAGATGAATTCCTATCATTGCATGTAACATTTGATTAAAGGTATTCATTTCTGTTATTTCTCCTCCACCAAATTTAAGGACAGGAGAAAGTCTCTTTTATCTTTGTATCCTTATAATCTACATCCCTGCCTGAAAAGAGGACTCAGATATAAATAAATGTTGTTAAGGAGACCACCGTCTGGTTTAGGAGTTCTTGATTTGTAAATAAATAAATACATGCATTAAGTTAATTTGATTTTGAAAGTTATGCTTCCAGGTTGTTGGCTATAAACAGAAGAATTTTATAGTGCAGTGCTTTTGCAAAATGTTGATTGCAGCACATTACCGGGTAGCAAAGTTGATGTAATGGGTTGCATCCATTATTTAGAAAAAAAAAAAAGAACATAATAGAATAGAAAATATCAGGGTAAGTATTGTTTTAGAAAATATTTTTTCGTACACACACATACATGTATACATTCACGTGCTATAAACTTTATTTCTCTTCTTGGTCAGTAAATTTAAAAGACTCCAAATATATGTTAAATTTGTATTATTATTTTTTAATATAGTGAAGTGTATTTGTTGCCTTTTTGAAAAACTGCTAGGTAACATCTTAGATCAAACGATCAGAAGTGATTTAACTACTAGTACTAGCCATACTCTTTTCTCATACCAAAGCAGCATTATATGCTTTTCAGATATTTGCTTTTTTACTTCTGAGTAAGCAAACACTTTGGGGGGGGGTGGTGGATTATTTTAAATAATCCTAGCAAAACAAAACTTTTCTACTTTTTTTAAAGGCATAGCTAAAAACTAAACAATTCCATATTTATTGTTAGCTTTAAAATGTACAATGATGATATTGATCCATTAGTTCGCCACATATTTCCTTTGCTACTAAAGTGTTATAGGCACTGAGAACAACAAAATAAGCAGAAACATAAAAAGAAACTAAGGCACTCCAAAGTATCACTGAGGCTGGGATATTTCAGCTGAGCCTCCATTGTCAATTGAAGGATACTGGGCAGAGGCATTTGAGACCTAAAACTGCTCTAAATATTTATGAAAATAAATAATTTTTCCCAAATGGTCTTTGGTGAAAACTCTAGTTAACAGGTTGTTTGCCCGTATATTTTCACATCGTAGTACTCTCCTTGATGACTCTTCAGTTATCTAACAACCTAATAAGCACTATAGTTTTATTACTTTAAACATATTTTCTAATTTTACTTTAATGCTCACAATATGTATTATGTATAGAACGTGTGTGTTATGAACATCTGGAAGTGGGTTAACTGTCATGCAACAGTTTTACATCTGCTTGCTTTGTAACTTGCCATATAGCTCCTCGCGTTACCCTCTGGGTATGAATTCAAATCCTTTCATGCATTTTTATTCTGTTGTGCATCTGGAGAAGGCAATGGAGCATGACTTAGAGTTGGAAAATTCATGCTAACAAGTGTTAATTGCTATTTCTACTAAAAGTAAAGCAGGATTTATGCAGCGTTTAATAATCTTTCATGTATAGAGCCGCCTACATTTATTATATGGAGGGCATGCTGCTAATTATTATTTTTTAATGTTTCCAAATGAGCTGTGCTAATTCCATCCCATAGCATGAGATGATTTTTATATGATTTCTGGTATTTCTCAAAAGATAAAGGTAGTTTGTATTGTGCTGTTTCCAGTGACCAGTAATATTCTATTGGGGAAAGAAAAAGAAAAAGAAAAAAAAAAAGAAGAAAAAAGTGTCTAGAAGAACCATCTAGCTACCATTATATGGCAATCAATTTGCTTTCGAGAGCAGAGCCTAGACAATTAAATTATTTGTATATGTTTTGCATTTCTTTGTTAAAAAAAAAACAAGAAAAGATAAGAAAAATCAACAGAATATATAAGGTAAAAAAATACCCTTTTTTTTAAATTCAAGGGGATGAAGTTCTAGAATGGAATGGTAAACCCCTGCCGGGAGCTACAAATGAAGAAGTTTACAACATTATTTTAGAATCAAAATCAGAACCTCAAGTTGAAATTATTGTTTCAAGGCCTATTGGGTAAGGCTAAAAAAACTTACTTCTTAAGTTTAGTAAATTACATGTATTAGCAGGGTTTTTAAAAGAAGTTTATACATTCATACAGTACATGTTAACATGGATAGTTTTTTCTTCAAATATGGGCATACATTTTAGATTTTTTAAATCTCTGAATTTTTAAACTTGAATACTGAATTTTCTTCACTACATTTTAGAAGCTCCACAATTTAACAATTTTAGTATCAGAAAGTATTGATATGTATTTTTCAGAAGTGGGCTATAAAGTAAAAATATTTTATTTTAATGGTAGAACTATTTATTTTTATTAATTCTAAATTATTATAGTAGTTCCTTAAAGGGAGTCACTAACAACCTCGTCTTCTTGTGATATTTAAAATAGTAATCATTTCATACGTCTACATGAACGTTTTATTATTCTACTAAGAATGGAATATTTTTTCTATATCTTTTACCCATGGGTAGTTCCAAATTTTATTTAAAATCAAGCAAGTTTGAAATATTTAAACATCTTAATTGGCCATAAGAATTGGTATGATATTTTTGAAACTCCAGTATTCAGCATAATTTAATTATCTACAGCCAATGGGATACTTTCTCTATCTGTATCTAGAGTTCCCATATTGGTAGATTTTCTCAACAAATCCACAGAGTCCAGAACATTCATTTTGCCTGTCTGTAATTTTTTGGAAGGCATTTTGAACTGTCTCATTATAGTTGGCTTAATGTTTGAGTATATTTTTGGAAATTATTCCCTTTTTTGTATTCTCTAAAATATTATAGAGCCATTAATTCAAGACTTTTTATGCTGGAAGAGTAGTAACCTTAAATTTTTGTTGTTCTCATGAATATATGTCAATGCAAAACATACCAGAAAATATAATTATCCTAATTCTCAAAGAACTGAAACTGTATGATCATATATTCCAAAGAAAAATATATATACAAAACTCTAAAATAAAGGCAAACTTATAACCAACTTTAAGTGGTGATTATTAAGAGTAAATATTGAAGGCATTTGCAGAAGTATTGTACATTTCCATGCAGATTTATTAAAAATAGTGACACTATATAATTTATGCTAGTTTTACATGACGTGTTTTAGTGCTGAGGTAAATGTGAGGCTGGAAAAGAGGTAAGTAAATTGGAAAATGAATCAAAAGTATAAAAAAACAAAACTTAAAATCAAGCATTGTGCACATTGCCAAATACTTTCAAATATATAGTGGTTTTAAAAGTAATCAGCTAAAACACCATTGATTCATGATGACTTAAAAATAAAAAAACTAACAGACAATTAAAGTAGACTGGAATAACATTTTCATTGTGTTTACTATTGTGCGAAATTAATTTTGAAAGTATTATTTGCATAGCCACACCTACACTGTCATGGATTGTGGAATTCAAAGGAATATGGGAACACAAAGCTTATATTTAAATAAAAATCAAATCTGGCATCAACTTTCCAGTTAATAGGGAAATGATTAGAATCTTGGAAGAATAATTCCAGCTATATTTAATAATTATGTTTAATGTAGTTGTGTAATTAATTTAAGGCAGAAAGCAGATGTTTATTCATAGTTTGGTGGGATAGAGATTCCAAGAAGCATTCCAATTGTAACTTACATGCACATTGGCCATCATGGTCCAACAGACATCAGCTATCTTAAGATACTGCCCACTTTTGCCAACCTACCTTTATGCTTATAATTGTTATTAAAACTATTTTACCACCTTGTTTGTGAGCAGAACAATATAAGAAGGTTTGTGTAAATGTCAAGTGGACATTTATGCATTAAAATATTACTGAAGCAATTAACATTAAATATTTTTTAGTTCAAAATCACTTAAAATTTTTTTTTTACAACTTCTCCACAATTCTTCTGTCACAGACACATAAAATTCATCAAAGTTTTTATCTGGTTTTGGAGTTCCAAATTTAATTTTCATAACTGACTTTGAGGCTGATTTTCAAAGAAGTTGTACTATCTAAAAAAATATCATTTCTAGATTTTTAAGAATTGAATTTTATTTGCCTTGATGAATTCAGGAGAAGGTAGCAGAAGATAAATAGTTGGTTTCTTGTGTCTTAGGTATTGAAAATTAGTCTAATTATTACATAAAATATATATTTCATACGAATTATTAGTTGTACATAAATATATAATAAAACGTATTTATAAAATACACAACACAGGATGAATTGTCATTTGTAAGAAGTATAAATTGTAGGTGGTTAGGAGAATTACTTTGCACAAAAAAGTGAAAATGAAGAGTCAGGAAAATCATCAAGCAGAAAATGAGTTTTGTTTCAATTCTCCCCAAAAGTGCAAAGAAAATCAAAGTGAAGTTAGTTCACAAGGTAAGTGGTTAGAAATTCTTAAATAATATTCTGATAATTTTATTGGGACTAGCTAACTCCAGTCTGCTTTAATTTGTCTGTTAATATTTGCATATTGTTAATCTCCTTAAATTGATACTAAAATATCTTGGAAAACAGAGGTTAAATAGTTTAATACAGTATAATTTCCAAACTAAGCTGGTACAGGGTTCTAAGCCCACAGTGGAAAATGGGTGAAGCTGAGGTCATATTAAATATTTATTCAGAACAATTTGTGAGTGTGTCAGGAGTGGGTGTTCTCACAAGTCACTTTCTAATCATCTAGTAAATGGCCATATATTTAGCTAACTTCAGCATAGAAATATGAATCTCTGTATAGGGTTATATATGTGTATATTAATTATATATTCACATATATAAAATATTTTGGCTTTTCTGTTGCAAGCTTGAACCATTTTTAATTTCCAAAGCAATCCATCCTTTTCATTTTTTAACTTTGCCCATGATATTCACCATATTATTTTATTATCAAGAGATGTTTCCATCCCTTTCATTCAGTAAACTCTTTCAGATGTGTTTGTAAAGCATATTACTGATTTGTAAAATATGTGTCATTTTGATTTTCTAGAACTGAAATAAAATATTGCCTTTGACATTTTTTATTTCCAAAACCTGCTGTTTTGGTAGTAAAAATATTGTGGTGATTTTAACCACAATATTATTCTGATTGTTGTCATGTTAAAGTGTTTTGCTATTAAATATATAAAAACTTATTTTTCCTGCAGTTTTTTTTTTGTGTGTGTGGTGTTTGACATTCATGCACATTAGAAATTGCCTTTATGGTAACTCCCGTCCATTTCCACACCTGTAAAGACCCAAAAGGGTTTTCCACACCACTGAGATAAAGTGTGGCTGTGATTGTCTCAGACAGGGTGGCTTAGCTAATGGGATTTTCACCATACCCTGTTTCTTTTAGTGACATTCCACGGATTCCGGAGAGCTCCCATCCTCCCCTGGAGTCCAGTGAGTATAAGATTTACTGTCTCCTTTAGTCATTTGATGTAAATGAGTTGGCAATCATGGCAGTCATGGGAAACCCAAAGGAGTTCTGCTTTAAGATTTTTCTCTTTCTACTCTTTGTGTGTCTGTGTGTGTGTGTGTGTGTGTGTGTGTGTGTATGTCTATCAAAAGTTCAAAAGTCTTTATTGGCGATAACCTTCTGCATCATAGCAGTCAGAATGCACAGAGCAAAATTAATATACCAGTAGCAGTTCTATTTGCTGTACATGAAAATGCATTGTGATACTGGATTATTCAGGTTGATTGGAAATTGGCTCAGTGTCACGAGCAGTGAAGGAAACAGGCACATAAATAATTTTAATACAGCGTAACGGTGTCAGATATGATCATGGAAGTGAGTGGGTGGAGGAGAGGGGAATTTCAGTGGGAATGAAGGGCCAGGGGACTGTGGCTAGAGGGTTGAGTTATCTACATGGGCATTAAAGGGACTCCAGATGAAAGAAGATGACGATGTGTGTGATGACGTTTCCAAGGACAATGTGGAAGTGACTCGAATGTTTACTTTGCATTGGATGGGCGTTAAATTAATTATACTTGGGCTTGCTTACCAAGTGTTATTATGTAACCCAGCTTATAGGAATAGCAAATACAAGGTGATTTAAGGGGAAAACAAGTGATGGTTATAAGAAGGTAGAAAATATATAGATGGGATAAACAAGGAAGTGGAGATTAGGTTAGTAAATCAAATGCATAGCATCATATTCTGCATACCTGCTAGACATGAGCCCAGATCTGGTTTTGAGTTTTCTAATATAAAGAGGGAAATGGAACCAACTGCATAATTTATAGTGTTGATGTTATTTTAAAAAAAAAAACTGGTATAATATTAGAAACATACTGACTATTAGAAGCAACAGTGTCATTGTACTGAGACCCAAGAAGAAAATTATCCTGAGAATACTTCATAAAAAAGACATAGTAACAAAGAATTTTATAGCACTGTTTCATATAGTTAAAAGTCTTCAGAAGGTACAGAATGACACTGATTTAACTTAAACATAATTTGCATGTATGGAAAAGAATGTGGATGACATACTCTTGGGAAATGGTCCATAAATAGTGTTTTCTCAATAAAGCTAAGTTTTGAATAGCTGTAGGTTCAAGGTTATACTTGCTGGAGTAATAGCATTCTACAGACATCCATATTGCTGGTTGTGGACACTTTATCAGCGACCCGGGAAGAGAGGACTTTCATTTAAAAAGGGGGGGAGAAGAGCCTCACTGAGGGCCTGAGTGGGGAGCCAGCCTACCTCCTCCACGCATGAATCACTAGACAGCATACTCAGACAGGAGATTGGTCTGTAAGATCAAAATCAAAAGAGATGTAAATCTTATTTTAAAACAGTGATGAATTCTATCTAGACTTAGACACAGCTCATAAATTATATGATATGTGCATTCATTTTAATTTCAGTGAGGACAGTTCATCATAGATGATCCTAAGATAATTAACACAACGGGTACCATCTTTCTTATCACTGATAGCATGAAACCTTTAACTGTATGCGAGGCTGTACAAGAGCATACACAGGCCAATACCCTCTAGAAACGCAGAAAGTCAATACTTACAGAGTGGAGCAAATAAATACGGTATTTGATTATATCACTTTAAATACCTTTAAAATAGACAACCAACCAAAGAAAGCACGATGATAACTTTCTAGGACTATCCCACTGCAAGTAGGTCCTACTCTTATGGATGCCATTGAATTATGGTTTTATACCAGTAACAGATGCATTTAACATTTCATGAAAAATATGTATTCTCCACACATAGGTTACAAATATGTTACTAAAATGTACTTGATTTTTTTTTTCTCATTTTAGGTTCTAGTTCCTTTGAATCTCAGAAGATGGAAAGGCCTTCCATTTCTGTAATTTCTCCAACAAGCCCTGGAGCTCTCAAAGATGCGCCACAAGTCTTACCAGGACAACTTTCTGTATGTGTCTTTGGTACATGTTGGAGACCATTAGTATAAGCTCCCTGTTCTGAGTCTGTCTTTAAAATGTGTGGCTTTCTTTGAAGGCTGTGATATAGTCAGAGTCATTTAACAGCATAATCTACTTTATCAATTTTCATTAATTTATTAGATTGGTCCTTTACTTATATATCTGGAAATATTTATTGAATGCCTACAGTGTGCCAGATGTTCTGAACAGTAAATGATAACATAAGTTAATAAAGTATCAATTATTTTTTGTGTGCTGTATAAAAGTTTCTAAGGTAAGTAGTTGGTTAGATGTAATAAACCTAGAGAGTCATGTTCTGTTTACTTAACAACCTCATGAGCCTGGATCTTGAGAAACTTAAATTTAAGATATTTTTTTAACTTCTTAAGACATTTAATGAAACTCTTGATTGCTGATATTAGTGTGAAAAAGCTACAGTTTTCTTCACTGTTTTATATGTGATCTGGGAAATGCTGGAGTAAAGAAAACATGGTTAATTATTAGGAAAAGCTACATTTCTTCAGATTATGGTAGAATACAGGACATTTGTATTAATAACTAAAAGAAAATCTTGCTTCACATTGTTCTATAAGTAGTTGATCATTTGCTACTTTGGTAATGTGTGAATTTCTATAGTCTGTTTTTGCTGCTCTTCTCTTAGTTTTAATTAAACAAACAAGGTAACTGTAAGCTTGCTGTGATTTTTAAAACCCTTTTTTTTTTTTCCTGGTTTTAGCTTCTATTTTTAGTAGGTTAAAGATCTTTGTCTAGTCCCTGTGCTATTTTATCTGCCCTGCCGTCTTTTTTATTTCAGTGTGTGTGGGAATCTCTCATACACTCCACCTATTTCAGGTTTATGAAAAACACACCTCTGGTATTAATTAGGAACAGAGGTATGGATTGATACAGATCCGGGTTTGAATTCTTAATCTACCCCTCACTACTCCCATGTTAAATTAGCTTATTCTGTTCTAATGACTCAAATGTATTCTGATCTATACCTATTAAACAACCCATGATCATAGTTCTTATTTAACCATAAGCCCAAAACTAACTTCTAAATTAAAAAAAAAAAAAAAATAAAGTTAACATTGTCCCCTGCCAGCACAAATACTGCACTGACTGCATTAAGAGTTTGCCAGTAATATTTCAGTGTGCCATTTTCCTGCTTTTTGTTATTCAGGTATCTTGTATCTTAGGAGAAATACCATTTGGCCTTCACTTGGTTTAAAGGCATAATTTATGCATTGTACCTTCCTTTGTTCCTTTCCCCTTCTCTCATGAAAATTTATCTGTAATAGGTTAATTATAAAAATTAAATAAGAAAAAAATACCAGAAAACAGCAGTACCTGGTGTACAGAGGCATACAGTAAATGCGTTTCCTGATGTCTTCCAAGTTACTTGCATATATTTTTCCCAACATCAAATATTTTATTTCAACTACAGTTGGCACTGCAGAATGCATTTAGTCATGCTATAATCATTATTAAGATATGTATAATCACCAAACACTTGCATTTAGCATTTAAAAACAAGGATAATTATTTCAATATCCCCCCTTCCCTTAGTCTTTTCTAAAAATTTTATCATTAGTTTTATTCCATCGCATGATATAAGAGACTATAAATCAACACTGCAGGCCTGCCTCTTGTAAGTCACACTTAAAATGCATGAAAAGTCAAGTTCTAAAGGGGTTATGCTTTCAAGTTGGTATTCTTTGCAGAAATAATATCTATAATTCAATTGTATTTTGCAATTTGAAATTTCCTTCTTCAAAAATAATTTTAGTATTTTTTGTGAAATTATAATACCTCATGATTTTTACAAATGCTAATTTCTTTCTCCATTGCTCTTAGGTGAAGCTGTGGTATGACAAAGTGGGCCACCAGCTGATTGTAAACGTTCTGCAAGCAACAGATCTACCCCCAAGAGTAGATGGGCGTCCCAGGAATCCCTATGTAAAAATGTATTTTCTTCCAGATAGAAGGTATGGAATAATTTTAGAAAAAGTATGCAAACATCTTTGCTAATTAGAAAAAAGTAGAGTTTCCTCTCTTGGGATACAGTTTCATATACGTTTTAAAGCTTTATCGAGGTAGAATTGACATACCCAAAATTCCACATACTTTATATATATATATTTTGATGAATTTGCACATATGCATACACCTGTGATATAGCTTTAAAATGTAATAGATACTTCTCTATGAGGGAATAAACTATATTATCCCTAAAAAAATTCCCTCAAGCCTTGTGTTTCTTTAAAATAATCTGCCAGTTTTAAAATTGTCCATTACCTTGTTTCCACATCTATTAGTCTTTGACAGCTACATCATTTAGAATGTACCTTTGTGTATGCGTTTCTATAATCGTAACTACTGCCTACATTGTAGTTAAAACTAATCTTATTAAACTTGAGAGTCTTTTCAGACTTGTATATTAAAAGTTATGAATTAAAGAGAGTAAACATCCCAAGACCAGCACTGCATGTAACTACAGTAGGTGGCAGCATATACTTGCGTTTGCCTTTTCATTGACAAAAGATACTTATTTTTCAGTGATAAAAGTAAAAGGCGAACCAAAACAGTAAAGAAAGTACTAGAACCAAAATGGAACCAGACTTTTGTGTATTCACATGTGCATCGTAGAGATTTCAGAGAACGGATGTTGGAAATAACCGTGTGGGACCAGCCCAGGGTGCAAGAAGAGGAGAGTGAATTCCTTGGAGAGGTGAGGGGTGTCGTGAAGATCCGGGTCAGACGCCTCACGAGGCTTCCGTGATGTGCATTATTATGGCTGCTTTTATTATATCTGGGGAACGGCGCTTGATCTAACCTGAGAGCTGCCCTTTCAGATCCTCATAGAGTTGGAGACGGCGCTTCTAGATGATGAGCCGCATTGGTATAAACTTCAGACTCACGATGAATCCTCACTACCTCTGCCTCAGCCATCACCCTTCATGCCACGGCGACACGTCCATGGGGAGAACGCCAGCAAAAAGCTGCAAAGTAGGTTAAGGCTCTTTTCAGTTACCAGAAGTAATTGTGTCATTATGATCGAATCCGAGATGAACATTCAAGGTGCTTTTTCAAATGTTCATTAGAGATCGAAATATTGAAAAATCAGTCATCTATATAAAGAGACTTGGCAAAACCATTTTCTGCATTTTCCCAGTGAAAGTAATATATACAATATAGTGGAGTAATTCCACAGCTGAAAGCTTAAAAACTCTCAAATATAATTCTTTGCCCAGTCCTGATGGAGTTGTTCACTGGTTGACTGATGGGGTAATTTTTGTCATTATAGGTGGGTTGCTACATAGAACATCTTAATAACCGTATAATTCCTGGATGTTTTTAGTATTAGTATTTGTAAGAAACAATTTTTCAAAAGCATTGTAAAGTTGGTTTGCTGTTGTTCATCTGGTGATTGGGGAAAACATTTTTTTCTGTACTTATTCATTAATTTTTGAATTAATGACAAAATCTCTTACTGAACAGATGAAACTTAGAAGCCTCATTTTGGTAATCTGGAACCAAATTGTTTTCCTCATATAATTAAATACTTCATGTTAGTGCTTCTCTGATCAATCATTTCCTCAAAATTAATGTTTCATGCAGTATGATGGCTAATTTTGAGGGCTAAACATAAATATTTTATAAAGGGCCCTGATGCCCTTTCAATTATATGAACTCAGTAGAGTTCCAGCCAAGGAAGTTCTCTTTGAACCTTTCCACTCAGCCCCATCCTCCCTGAACTGCAGAGAAGGGCGCATATTTGGGTAGAAAACAGTATACACTTTGCTATAGACCTTAATTAAAAATAATTTGAAGAGTCAAAATACTGTTCTATGAAATCCCCTTCCTTCTATGTGTCTTCAGTGATTATAAGAATGCTGAGAATATGTTATCCTTGGATAACAAATATTTTTTTTAAGCATCAGCTCTGCATTAACTTTGTAGTATATATATGTATAACTGAATCACTTTGCTGTACACCTGAGACATCGTACATCAACTCTACTTCACCAAAAGTGAAAGTATTTAGTAATAATGTAATTAGCTTTAAAAAAAAAATGTGACCATGTCCTCCATGTTTCCTGACCCGAGCGGACACAGAGGTATCTGTTTCCCTTCCTGTCGTGCAGGGTCCCAGCGAATCAGTGACAGTGACATATCAGACTATGAGGTTGATGATGCCATTGGAGTGGTTCCTCCAGGTGCGTGGGGGAGCGTGGCCGGCTTCACTGTGCTTCCGTGCTTGCTTTCCTGCCAGCTTCCAGACTTCCTTGGGTCCCATATTGGAGATTTAGAGCACGGAGAAGTCTGGATTATACTATTCCATGGTGACTTGTCTTCCAAATTATTAAGAAAGTTTGAGATGGACTAGTAAACTACTCATTAACATCCCCACTTAAATTAGTCAGGGTCCCCCTTAGAAGCTAACGAAGTTAAAATCATCATTTCACAATGCTCCGAGCAGAAGTGAAAATATGACTCTTGAAAGGATAGAGTTAATTTTTTAATAAAGCTTCCATTCTCCTGTGTTTTATGCTGTATGTCTATGACTTCGCTTCCTCCGTTTCTGAAAGTAATGTAGCATTCCATGGAATATACTGAGACAGGTGCATGGCAGGGTTTTAAATTGCATGTGGCATGGCTTAGCTTTTAACGCTTTTGTGAAATGCTCAGCACTGATTATACCTAGAATGTGTCTGTATGTTTTAAAATAAGGAAATGCTTTAGAAAGATTCAATATTCGTTTGAAGTCAATGTCTTTTTGTCATTGTATAAATTAGTAAAATCTTTGTGACACTGTGCAGTTCAAATCTATGTTTCTCATCTGAGTCTAGTCAGAAAGTGAGTCAAACCAAGTAGTGAAGACGTATTTTCTTGGCACTAATCCTGTTCCCTTTATTTACTAATGAAGAGTAGGGAGATATTCAAACAAAAAGACATTAAAGAGAAAATCTTGGGGTATATAAATATGAGTTCTTAAAGACATTTCTTTGGGACAATATTGACAGATGTTCCCTTAATTTACATAATTTCTCAGGTGGGGATGCACTTAATTTGAGGGCAATGATTTTGGTAAAGTCAATAGACATTACGAAGACTAGTGACTGAGGTCGCAATTTAGAGAGATACATACGACTTCATTAAAACTGGGAGAAAATTACGGACAGTTCCCTAAAATTAGGCTTCATTTGCTCCGTGAAACTCAGAGAAAATATCGTCTTTGATCACTGTATGAAAGTAGCAGATACCTTAAAAACAATAAATCTGGTTCTGTGCATATCTGTGTACTTAGATATTACTCCTTGATATCAGACCATCAGGGAGAGTTTGAAATAATAGTGGGTAATTGTGGATAACAGTTCACGTTTGGCTTTCTGAGTTTGTTGATTTATAAAAGGATCAGAATAATTAGGCACACTCTACCCAGAAACTTTCACACAGAATTTAGTAGAATATTGTCTTTATGGAATTGAAAGGGGGAAGGTAGTTGTCCATGGTACCCATTGTCATATTTAAACAGAATTCAGATGATTCCTTATAGGAAAGGGGTCTTGTCAACAAACCTTTCTAACAAGAATCTTGGCTGTTAATTCGCCTTCATGTTGTCACTTCTAACTCATCTGAATAGAATTTACTTCTGTGGGTGGTTCTCACAGGCTATTCACCTAAAATTTCACATTTTTATGATGAGGCCGGATAGCGAATGAATGAATGAATGAATGAACAGCTAATTCAACAAATACTTACAAAAACGATGAGTTTCTTCTTTTCTCCCTGAGAGACCACATGGATAACAGCCAAAATGGGAAGTATAGGACCGACTGCAATGGTGTTAGTGTTTGGAACAACCAAAGAACACTGAATTCTAGATATATCTCTATTCCATCCTGATATAAACATATGATTATATATGTTTATATCAGGGATTATCCTTTTACCATAGAGAAGCAGTGTCTGAATTGCCATTTCAAATGATATCCATTTTTATTTAGCATTTCTAATGTAACGAGGCAAACTTTTAATAGAATATAACTAATAAATTACGTAAGCCAATCAGTAATATTTTATGTTCCAGAGATTTCTTCATAAATTAATAAAGGAGATAATGGAATTTACTTATATTTTAGGGGGTGCTCTTCAGTGATTCAAGATGTATATATGGTAACTTCTAAAGATATACATGTGTGGCAAATACAATATAGCAAGACACACAGCAATAAACAGTACATTTTAAATAAAGAGGAAAGATAGTAAAATAAGGGCAAGAAGCTAAAATAAAGTGAGGGGATAAGTTAATAAACAAGTGTGTTGATACATTACCAGATATTCTAAGAGGCTGATTACAGATTTCCTAGTGTCCAGTATAGAGAGAACTTTGTTCACGGGTGGATGCCAGGTAGTTCTACGTGTGTTTAACACACTCAATGAAGCTTCTGGTTACGTTTGCTGAAGAAGCTGGAAAGTGTCATTTAGATGTTCTACTGCAGCTGGGTCTTGAACTTCCTAATACCTGGCTTCTCTAGGACCACAGGGTTCTATGTTCTCGTTTGATGTATTACCACCTTTAAGCAGTTGAGACCTCCAGAGCTACATCTTACTACCTTTATAGTTATCATAGCCTTATTGTTACTTAAAATAAGTAATTTCAGCTGCTTAAGAAGAATAAAAATAACCACCCACGGAATGCCCTCATCTGAGGCCAGGCATCAGGCAACCTCAGCTTTCAGACCATTACTGCAAGTTCAGAAAATGAAAAAACACAACAACAAAAACAACCCGATAACTTTGAACTAACTGAAACATTGAAATGAGCATAAAATAGCAGTTCCTTCTTGCCTTTTTTCTGAAGGCAGAGTGCATGTTGTCAACAATAAACTAAACATAATATAAAAAAATAAATTATTATAAAAAGCAGGGAAAGGCCTATGAATGCATATTAGGATAGGATAAAAAAGACATTAACCTCTATGTAAATACAAAGAATCCAAGAAAAAAATTAATTATACCCTTTTACAGAAGATGCCTAAAGTCTCTAAAAGTTACTTCAGAATAATTATTCCAAATCTAAAAGTTCCATTTATATACCTTGAATATTCATTGAAATCTTGAAATGGTGCTCCCAATTCAATACTGACCCTCCATTATTATAATATAATTGATACCAAATGGTAATTTAAAATGTTTTAAGTAATTCAGACTTTGGATTAATTATCTTTAAAACAGCCACCATTATTTTTTAATATTGAACTATGAAGTAAATTCACTACATGTAAATTTAGTTGGTATCGTTCTAGACTTAATATTTCAATTTGTATGACTGAACAACAAGGAAACTTTCTACATGAAATTCAGAATATACCTGAATTGCTCTTATTTTTGTCATAAAATGAAATTATAAATTATACCACTTATGTTTATATTATTTGGTCCTTTACTGATGTTTTTAGAGAGTGACAAAATGGCTGAGCTTCTTTGGTATCAATATTGTCAAATTGGCCTTTATGTAATGTTTAAAGACCTTCCGTATATTCTAAGCTTAGTCAAAAGATTATACAATCACAACAAATAAACTGCTGGGGAATTTAGCCAGCCTTTAATAATAATGTTACATGGCGTATTTTAAAAATAATGTGGGAGTTGTCAAGTAAATAAATGAGCAACAGTTCAAGCTACCTTGTTAGACTTAATGTTTTCATGGTTGTGTACATTTCATGTAGTTGTAAATATCATTATTTTTCCTTTGGCCACGGAATTTTTTATTTTCCTTCCAATAATAGCAACAATGACCCTGGGAAAACATTTAATTAAACTGTTACTATGGTTTGCTGTTTTAGCGTAACTAAATCAGAGATCATAGAAACCTTTTGGTTTCAAGGGAGAATGACTTTTAGAATTTAATTTTAATTTTAAGTAACTGTATTAACTTAATTATGTTAGGTTACTAACACATTTGTGGAATAGTTTCAGATGTCTGGGGTAGATTTGATAATTGTTTCTTTTGGAGGGTTGATTTGTTCTGCATTATTGCCATAGTCAGCTCCACCCATACCCTATTTTCATTTGAAAATTGCAGTATTATCTGTGGTCCTCAAAATTCACACTCAGTATTTGTTATAGTGAAGACCTGCTGCTCTTCTTTGTCAATTAAAATTGGTATGGTAGCATCATTATTTTCTTATTAGGGAAGCCATCTGAAATCCAACTAACATAATTTATCCTTTGGCAGAAAAATTCCAATAACATTCGAAGAGACACTAAATTTCTAAGCATTGACTTGTATATGAGTAACAGTTCACTGTCAAGTGCTTGATTTGTGTTGCTCAAAAAATCACTCACTCATTCCGTAAACTGGTATCCCAACTCATCCTGATGTCTGAGGCATCAGCTGTCATATTCGTCATCAGTATCTCCATGGTAACCTTTGAGCCAAACTGTACCCGGTCCTCATGCATGTGTATGTTACACTCTGTACATATACTTAGTAGTTTTGACAATAAGGCTGGTAATACTGATTGCATGGCATTTATCTTCATAGGTCAATGGCCGCTTTCCATATCATTTGATGACTCCACATTAGCACTGACACTATAGAAGAATACTGACTCGTTCTTTGTGTATACTCTTGCCAGTAGGTTATAGGTCTAGTGCTAGAGAAAGCAAACCTTCAACATTAACTGTGCCAGAGCAGCAGAGAGCAACGCATCACCGCTCACGATCGGTGTCTCCTCATCGTGGCGATGATCAGGGGAGGCCGCGTTCCCGTTTACCAAATGTGCCATTACAGAGGTAGGCTTCGAGAAGAGCTTAGCATCCTTGACGGTACTCTTTATTATAATACAGTGCAAACTGCCAGAAGACTCTAACAGAAATGAAATAATGGTTTGGTCAATCAAGTTATTTTTTTCAGAATCCTTTGTAGGCAAAATGCCTTTTTATTCATTACCCAACCTATGCAACATTCTGTCCTCTAATCTCAGGTAATCTCCCAGGGAGTGGAAGAAGTCACTGTTGCAAGCACCATTTTTGAATAACTGTCTTGTATTCTGTTTGCTAGTTAATTTTCTCCTGTTGGGAGAAATTGTATGGTAATAAATTAGACCTGTGCAGAGAAGTGGCACAAATGATAAGGTTAAGAGGCAGAATGCATTTTTAAGAAATTTGGGATTGTCTCTTTGAAGCACTTTAAATGTTTGGAAAAGCATATAAAACAGAAGTTATATCGTGCTGTATTTCATCTCACCCTGAAATACACTTCTGAAATTTTCACTAAGTATGCAGATGAAAATCGTGGTCCTTTTTTGATGGAAGTAAACAAAGGAGGTTGGAGAAATACAGCACAGGCAAAGCAATGATAGAGAATAAATACCTTTAAAACAGGTATTTGGTGATGAGGCCAGCACTTTTCAAGCCGTGTCAGTTATTTGCCAGTTACTGTCTCTTCTTTCCTGTTAGTCTGTCACCCTGTTTGGGGAAGGTGGTACATTGTGATGCATATAAATTTTTGCAATCATTTCAGGAGTTTAGATGAAATTCATCCAACAAGAAGGTCACGTTCTCCAACCAGACACCACGATGTGTCCTGCAGCCCAGTTGGTCACAGACCTGGAGATGTGGACAGTCAGTGTCTATCAGAACAAGACAGGTATTTGTTCACGTTATGATCTCAGCACTGTATGTCTTCTTTGCTCTGTTTTCATCTGTGATAGGTATCTTGGCATAGTGCAAAAGACAGGAAAAGTATTTCATCATTCAAAACTGAACTTCTCCCAAGGAACGACTCTTAAGATATTCTAATAGAAATGCAACTCTGGGAAATATTTGACTAATATTATATTGTCATAAAAGGTGCATTTAAAAAAAAATCAGAATTTATGTTTAGCCAGTTTTAAATGTACAGTTTGTTGTTGACTTAGATACTAACCTAAATTATAGAAGGGAGTCTACATAAGCAATTTTCAAATATTTTATTTTTTGTGGGTTGCAGTCTTTGGGATATTATTTATGTAATTATAAAATTATGTTTTTTCTGCAATAAAAAGTTTTTGGGTACAGGTCACCTGAAAGACAGTTACTATTGCAGAGTTTCTGTGAAAACTTCAGCAGTAATATTTTTTAGGACACCTACTTCTCATAAAATGTAGTTACCTAAAATGTCTATAAAGTACAAAATATTGAAATGGATTCTTTCTTCTATGGATGTGTACTTAGGCTTAGTTCTGCACTTATTTGATGTTATGACTCCATGGTTCTACATGGCCGCGGACTTACTCCTCAGACCAACGCCCTTCCTGTAAGACGGGCCTGACCACAAGCTCAGGATCTGTTTTGGGTTGTTAAAATCCCCAGCTGGTTGAATCGTGTCTTGTGGCTTTTTGAAGTGTAGAAACTTTTAGGGAAGGGTAGGGAATGAGGTTGGTACACAATGATTGATTTTTGCTGTGTAGTCAAGGACAGAGAACTCAAGGAGAGCCTGTTAGCTCCCTAACTGTCACCCTGCTGGAGCCATGACCTTCAGGAGTTGAGGTTGTGGTACTTACTGGGACAGAGCACTGCTCGGAGGAGGGGGTCCCCGCTGCTCAGGTGGAGTGGAGTCAGGTGAGGGTCCCTTTGTTGACATTCACTGGGGCCACCATGAATTTAGGTGAGGAGGGGGAAAAAGAAGGACTTCTGGACCAGGGCATTCAATAGAGTGAAATTAATTTGAGTGTAGAAAAAGTATCAGTTTTAAGATAAAACATTCATAATCAAGTATGTTCTTCGTTGGTAAAGGAGAAACAGAATAAGTGATATTGCATTTTACAGGCTATAAGAGCCAAGAAAACTGTCATGCTTTGAGTTGCTAAAAAGAAATTTAAAAATTTAGGGTTCCCATTAGTATCAGAAAAGCCAGATTTATAGGGCTTTTAAAAGTTATTAAAATACCTAAGTGTCTAGAATTGGAAACAGATTTCTACGTCTTATTTGGGGAAGGTTCAGTTTAGTTTAGTTTTGCCTTGATACTCTGTGAAATCACTTTGAAATACAATAGCAAATCAGCAACAGCCAGGACTTTGACCATAATGTTTGTACTTTATTGTTGAAAATTTTAAAAGTACTGTCATGTTTATTTTTGTTTAACCTCTCAAGCAAATATGCTAGTGTAGACAATCTGGTTTCTTCCCTTTTCATGTTGTCATCGGCATACCATTGGCATAACCCATGTCATTTAATGCCTCATAACTTATCTGTTTCACTCACCACCCATCCTGTCTGTGCAGTGAGCTTCTCATGCTTCCCAGAGCAAAACGAGGACGAAGTGCAGAATGCCTACACTCCACCAGGTAAATACAGGAATTTGGTGACGGTAACTGTGTGTGATGACTCTTTCCATTCTACTCTGCTTCCGTCTCCCCCTTAGCGGTATTATTACGAATACGTGAAATTAATCTCCCCAGTGTTCAAAATTGGTTTTGTTTTATATGGAGGTTGTGGAAAAGGTTCCAAATATATTTGAATTCTGATCCAGGCAGACTGCTTTTCTATCAAAATATTTGAAATCCAGAGGCTGCTGAGCCTCTGTGGAACTGTTTACACATTTCCAAAACCGAGGAACCGGTTTCTGCAATTAAAATTCTATAACCTCGCTGTGAGCCCCACCACACACACACACACACACACACACACACGCACCCATCTAGACACAAGAGGTCTGATCTGCTGTGCGTGGCAGTGTTACTGTTTCCGTGATTATAAGTTCACTTTGTTTTAGCCTTTTTTTATTTTTATGTTTTGATTCTACTGTTGTTTTCTTTCTGTTTGCTTTTAATAAGATCTTTACCACTTCATTTTTAAGAGCTGAGCTTCAGTTTCCTTCTTGATAAAGAGTGCAGATATGTGACCTGTTAACTTCTAAGCCCTCCCTTCCTTCGTACCCTCACCAGGTCAGAAATGCTACACTACCAACTTTCCCATAGAGACACGTAACGGTATAAAGCCTCCTTAAAGAGGAGAAGAAGAGGGGATACATTATTGTCGTCTAAATTGGAGCTGAGAACCTAGCACTTTATTTTCATCTCATTACATCTTGGATCTCATATCCCAAATAAGTCCTTTTACAAATTACTCACAGAATACAGTCTGTGCATATTTATTGTCAATGTGAAGTTAATGGAAGGTAAAGAAGTAGTAACTAGGTGAGACAAATGAACCAACACACACAGATAAACTCTTTCAAATACTATGACCAATAAAGAGTAAACAGGAGAGAGAAGGAAAGAGCTGTACCTGGAAAACCTGAGACGCAAACACAAATGCAGGTTTACTGTGTCTGTGTGGACCTGGGCTTCTGCTCAGGAATTGAACATGGTCACCCGAATGAGAACTAACTTTTTACATATATTAAACTCTCCTAGTGATAACTACTGCCCTGTGTGCGGTGCCACAGGGAAAAATGAGGGATGTTAGTTCTGTTTGCAAACTGGAGAAATAATGTAAAATCCTAACTATTGTACAAATCAGCTCAATTCTTTATAATTCGAAAGCCTCCAGCCTTACTTTGGTTGTCCTGACAAATAGTTTAATAGGAATGATTTCTTTACAGATTCAGAAAATTTTCTCATGGTCCCGTTGGGGTGACCACAACTGTAAAACACAAACAAAACAAAACCTTCATATTTATTAGGCACCTGGTGTGTGCCCGGCCCCCAACGTGTGGGTATTTTTTAACACATTCACACCAATAAGCTAAACAGAATCACTAAATATATTGTTTTTCTTTCCGTTACATCCCACTTTCAAAGGTAAAATAACAGGATAGGCACAATAGAATAAGCTAGTAGTTTCATCATTTTGTAAAATCTTATCTTCAGAATACAACCTATCATATTCACTTACGACTTTTAAGAATAAAACCTGTGGATTTACTACTTTCCAGTAAACAAGGAAAATAACATTCATTGAGTACCAAGCACAGTGGTAATTATTTAATGAATTTTATCTCAATGTCCTGACAATAGTTGTATCATATGAACATTTTAATCCTCATTTCACAGATGAGGAAAGATGCTAAGAAAGTTTTATTTGACGTGTAACAGAGCAAGGATTCAAAATCAGGTCTATTTGAAGTTTTCCACTAAACTAGTTTTTCCAAAAATGTGTTCCGAGGAGTTGGTTCCGCATGAAGTTCAGCCAATTTAAGAGTTTGTGAGTCAAACATATTTTGGAAACTTTGCAAATTAAAGCCACTCCCTGGAGATTTTATACGCACAGCATATCAAAGTCACATACTACAGAGATCTGTCTCATATTGTTTAATTCATCCCCCTCCTCATTGTTATTATTATCAAATGCTTTTTCCATAAAACCTTTCCTGAGACAGTCATGTTGTACAGAAAATGCTGTGGCTTCCTTACTGTGTCCTAGACCCTTTGTACCTGTTATTTCACTTAATCCTCACACCATCCCTGTTAAAGATTGTTATTTCCTCCATGATATAGATGTAGAAAAAGGCTTGATGACTTGAATCATCCAGGTTCACAGCCAATAAATGGCAAAGCCAACGTGGACCTTCAAACTAAAAACTGTGGCCACTTTTCATTCTATTTCCATTCTCTGCTGACCCC
This sequence comes from Eschrichtius robustus, assembly GCF_028021215.1. NCBI lineage: Eukaryota > Metazoa > Chordata > Mammalia > Artiodactyla > Eschrichtiidae > Eschrichtius > Eschrichtius robustus. Next base: position 116,590,016 of record NC_090832.1, read on the forward strand.
TGTTAGAGAGTACCCCCCCAAAAAATTCACTTTTGAACCAATTGCTTAGAAAAGTTATATAGCAACTTGTTACTAAAGACAGTTGCCTAAGGTTTAGGAGTTGAAAAGAAGATTCTGTCTATGAAGCAGGCTGAATCCTTTGCTTCAGTAAAAGTGTCCTCAATCTGTGCTCGAATATGGTACTTTAATACATTTTAAACCAAAGCTTTAAAAGATTTCCTGAATCAACCATTAGTATAAACATGAATAAACCCATGGGGGTGTTTGTTATTTAATATGTCCTCAGCAAATGTTTATTCTATTCCTGATTTTATCATACTTTAATGTAAGCCAAAATGGACAATACATTTTCATTATTGACAGTTAAATTTTGTAGAAACATTATTAAATTACCAAAACATTCATTGACAGGACCTAGTTTACCCTTGGTGATATAGACAGTCCAGATGTCCTCACAGGTTTTAAAGGCATTCAGATGATGTTGGGCCTTGTTTCTGCCAAATCAGAATTCATATTCTGGTTGCAGCTAATACCCATCCCACCCAGTTTCTGGTGATAAGTGTTACCTGCTGTTGGGTTTGTATCCAGAAGGTGATAAATGGAAAGGACTTGCCCACTGCAGTCACCTCTTGATCTTCCTTCCTTTACTGTCTTCAGTACCGTGACCAGCCTTGTCCCTGCAATGCTGGTCAGCATTTTGCTTGTTATTAGAGTAGTAACTTTTAGTCATATTAATTCCCAAATTTCATAAATTATCTGATTAATACTTTCAGCTATGAGTTATTTCCATAGAAGCAGGTATAATATTAAACAGGGATTAAATAGTAAGTTTCATGTTGGTTACTTCATAGAGTGTAGTTCTCAAATCTTTTTCAAACTAAGGCTTTTAAACTATAATTTAGAGTCTTCATCTTAATTATGAAGACAGATGTCTATGATTCCATATTTAACAGTTCTTTTCCTACCTTCAAATAATTATTTTGGTTTTTCTGAGGAAAATGAAAGATCCATCTGTGTTTGTAGCTTTCTAGGTCTCCTACTTTTTTCATATCCTGATAAAATTCGCTTCAAATGTATCTTTCTGTTTCCTGTGTGTCTGCGTTCCCATGTTCCAGACATCTTGTTAGGCACTATAAAACATTACCGCCCAAGATGTGCTTGTTAGAGAACTGTTCCCACTGGAATATTTACAGGTAAGAGTCATAACAGTGAGTGTCAGTTATAAACTAATCCCTAATCCCTCACCAACTAAAGATAGCAAATTTACTTTCTAATAAAGCATTAGCTTTTCCTCTTAAAATAATTATATACAGAGAAAACTCATGATATCTAAAAATAACTTTAAGGGGGAAAGGGGGGAGGGATAAGTTGGGAGATTGGGGTTGACATACACACTCTACTACATATAAAATAGGTAGCTAATAAGAACCTCCTGTATAGCACAGGGAACTCTGCCCATTACTTTTTAATTATATGGGAATAGAATCTTAAAAAGAGTGGATATATGCATATGTATAACTGATTCATTTTGCTGTACAGCAGAAACGAACACAACAGTGTAAATCAACTATAGTCCAATAAAAACTAATTTAAAAATATAATAAAAAAATAAAAATAGCTTTAATTATAAAACCTATGCTAGAATATTTCTCTAAATGAAATCTACTTACTCAAATATCAGATCTCTAGTCGTTGTCTTCTTTGTCATTTATTTGTTGTTTTACTTGTTGATTTCAATTATGAGAATTGATTTTATATTATTTTATTTTTGGACAATTTTACTTTGTGGAGCTCAATTCTGCCTGCACATACTAAAACCAAACCCCTTCACCATGAATGCTTTCACTTGAGAGCACTGAGGTTTACTGATGAGATTCTGGTTAGGTAAGGACGTTTGGACATCATACCGTCCACCTTCCCTGTCTAGTGTTTGAACCAAAATAGCTGAGTTGTAAAATTTTCCTCCACTGCTGTCCTTCATTTTGTTTTGGTGTGGCATCTGTCTTTGGTAATGAAGTGTTAGGCATTTTGTTTCAGTGCTTTCTGTATCCAGTTTTTTCATAAGTAGGTGTGACTTAGCCTCATTTTTTTCAGTCTGAGACCCTTTTAAAAAAATTATGCAAAGCAATTCAAGCATAATCTTTGTTTAGTGTCATTTTCTAAACAAAACTGTGCACGGCCATCCTGTCAACGCTCACACCCTTATGAACCGACTCGCAGTGATTCTGCACTTTGTGTAAAGGGGACAGGACTCGATGCTTTCCTCTCTAACTGGTCTTCCTCTCTCTGTTTTCTCTGTCTTTCTCCTCCACCCTGGATGCAATGCGCTGGCACTAGTGACCTGCAGCCCTCCCTTGACAGGGCGAGGAGTGCTAGTACCAACTGCTTGAGACCAGATGCTAGTTTGCATTCACCAGAACGAGAAAGGTATAAAGACTTTCTTAATTTCCTGTCATTTTGTACAGTCATTTTTTTCCCTATCACTTTGTTTTGTGTCACTGAGTCTCACAGCTTATTCATCCACGTTCACTTGCCGACTGTCTGCATTTCCCCTCCCTTCCGTACACGCCTGTGTAGAGATGTGTGTATGTGGCGGAGCCAGAGGGAGCACATACACATATTTCCGTGAATGCTGTTGCAAATGGCGTGACGTGATTTGTAACTGCTGCTCGCTGCTGCTTTTCCCCTTTTGTTGCTGTTCAGTGGTTTTCTTTACACCTACTCAGGGAGCCTTCAGTACGCTGATATGGTTGTGAGGGCCAGTGAGTTATCTGAAGGGGAAGATCACTTTCCTAGTACTTCCGCTGATAAATAGTATTTATGGGTTCAACTACAATCTTCCATAAACGCAAAACAAGAATCTTATTTAGATAGAATACTTCCCTTGTGCATCTATATTTGTTTATTTTTAAATCAACTTGCTCTTTGATATAGATCGTTTTGCCTTAAATTGTATTTCAACAAAAAATAGTATGTTTATCATAGATTTCCTGATGCCTTACAAAAATAAAGGCACGTTATATACACACATACGTAATTTTGCTGAACACTTTAAATTGACTGATTAATAAATAATTCTGACTTTAATTCAGTGATCATGTACTACGCTGTCTCCTAATTGTGAGCAGCTAATTTTTCCATTGTGGTGGAACTTTCTATCCCAGTAAACTTGGTTATAATTGATAGTCTTGGTTATAATTGTTATCTCTTTTCAATTAGAAGTCATTCACTGGAAATTTGCATATTACCTCTTCACAAATCCTGAAGAAAAATATTTAGTTGTGTTAATGTAACCCACTTTTCCTCTTCTTCAGAGGCTGCTTAAAGCTTTCCTTTAGCAATCTTTCTAATCTGATTCTACTCATTTATTTATGAGATGTTTATTTCTGGAATTTAAGATTGGCACAGGTAGACATGTTCATTTTTTAGTGTCTTCATAAGATTCTACTAAAAAAATCTACTTTTTAATTTTGTATTCTTTTGTATTTGCAAAATTTGTAATAGAAAACAATGGAATCTAACTTTTTGTATTTCTTTACATTTGTAGAAGAAATTTTAGTTGAAATGGGCTCTTCTTTAGTTGAATGGGCTCTTCTAAAATCGCAATTGAAATTGTTTCACTATTCTCGTTTGTTGTATATTACCCCCCAAAAATATATACAAGACTAGCAAGAAAAAATATTTTTATATTTTTTTACTTATTACTATTTCCTTATATGTTTCTGGTTAGTGTTAAAACAAGGATAGAATGAAGTCAGCGGAATCTTCTGACTACAACAATACCCTAACATCTTAAATATCATCTATATTGGTTCCGTCTAATAGAAATACAGTTCGAGCCACATGCATAATTTTAAATTTTCTGCTTGCCATATTAAAATATGAAATTAACTTTAATACGTTAGTATATATCTGAAATATTATCATTTTAACATATAATCAATTAAAAACTGTTAGGGAGATATTTTGCATTCCTTTTTTCGCAGTGCTCCTTGGCCCCTTGTGGCTACTACATTGGACAGTACAGTTTTATTCTGTTGCTGAAGCCTGTCGAGCACGTGTTTTCTTGTTGCGCTGAAGCCAGAGAATTTACAGATCCATGTATTGGTGAATTTCATCTCTGATAATACCCTTAGAACAGGCCAACCTGTAGACAAATAATCTGGCCGCGATTCTTTTACAGGTCATAGTGAAGTCTGAGTGCACTCACTTATGATACGTACTTTTGATAGAAGAAGAGAAAATATGATTGAAACCTACATTCACTCTATCTATTGAATAAAAACGAAATTTCCCCTTGACAAAAAATGAAAGGGGACAGGAATTGGTATTACTAATGTTCTTTAACTTATTGGGGTCAATGTGTTGTCAAGAAGAAAATAAAGTGAGATGAGTTCTCATCAGGAAATCTACAGATGCTGTAGGTGTGTCTTGGTGTGGAGGATGCCGTCCTTCTGGGCACAGACCTCTGAGCAACTTCGAAACAGGACAGAGCAGGACCAGCAGTGGGGGCTTTGTGCTCTTTGGAAGATGCACCTGTAAGTCCCCAGACAGGATGTGAGGAGAGTAGGAACTGGGGAAGCTTTGAGGGTTTTCCAGGTTACTTAGTTCTTGTGACTGACCAGAGAGCTGACCAATGCCTGACATATACCTAGTAGATAAGATATTATAGAAAAGTTGTTAAAGACATAACTTCATATTCTTGAGATGGTGACATATCAGTATATCCACAGCCTTGTAACCTATCGAGGTCAAACAATTTGCTGATTCTAAACCATCTTGATGAACATGTATATGCTGTTATACCTACTTAAGGCCCTTTTCTGGAGTATCCTCACTAACTCTGAAAGCAAAGGAAGTTCTGTGTTAGTACAAAGGATGAAATTGTTAAAGCAGACTCAGTACCCCACACCACACTTCACGGATGATTCCAAGATAAAGAAGCACCAGGCACAGTTAGCATGTTGTTTTCCCAAAGGACCCCAAAACCATCAGGCCGACCTTTTCTCCCTTATGAGGATGGTTTGGCCCAGGTTAACAGATGAATTTTGAGACAAGCACGTGGAGACACTGTTTGTAAAGGAAGTAATTTCTGTGTTTGAGCATCTCCATCATATAATATATTCTGTTGATTACACAACTAGCAAAAATACGTAGGGGTTACCCCGTTGCCCCATCCAGTTGTGACCCATAAGTCAGGAAATTTGGAGTTCGTTTACAGTGAAAGATCTAGAAAGACTAGTTGTATCCTGCTGAAGACATTGAATAGATAAGGACTCTCTTTTATCTTTTCTCTAGCAAATACCACTGCATGCTTACAAGGAGGTCTGGTCAAGGTCACTGTACTTTCCTTCATCTGTGTCAAGGTCAGCTTGAGGTCATCGGTTCCCCCTTGTTCCCTGATCCGGAAGGAGTGAGTTACAGGCCTGCTGTTAACCTTTCCTTTCCCAGGTTTTACAACAGAATGTTGCTTACGTGTTCAGAAACACTGATTTCTAGAGCCACTGGAGAATGATTCCTTTCCTCGGATGTTTTATCTTCTTCCTTGACCTCTTCCAGAAATATAACCTCTCCTTTCTTCAGCATCCTCTACAAATTCCCTAACACCTCTGTGCTAAGACAGTCTCCTTTACAGGCTGCTTTTCCTCCCTGTCTCCCCCTCAGCTTTCCTCTTTTGCCCCGCCCATCCCATCCCTGAAATTATATGTCTGTCAATCAAAAGTTTCCACACTGGGACGTCCCTGGTCACGCAGTGGTTAAGAATCCGCCTGCCAATGCAGGGGACACGGGTTCGAGCCCTGGTCCGGGAAGATCCCACATGATGCGGAGCAACTAAGCCCGTGCACCACAACTACTGAGCCCTTGAGCCACAACTACTGAGCCCACGTGCCACAACTGCTGAGCCCGTGTGCCACAACTACTGAAGCCCACGCGCCTAGAGCCCGTGCTCCACAACAAGAGAAGCCATCGCAGTGAGAAGCCCATGCACCACAACGAAGAGTAGCCCCCGCTCGACACAACTAGAGAAAGCCCACGCGCAGCAAGGAAGACCTAATGCAGCCAAAAATAAATAAATAAACTTTAAAAAAAAGTTTCCACACTAATACATATAAAGACAACACTCCACTGTAACTGGTCATGCCAGACCCTCCCATGTAAACCAGGCCTAAACTTCTCGGTGGTTGGTAGGCCCTGTGTGCATCAAAAGTCTAAATCAAATGCACTGTCTCCCTCACATCCTCTGCCAGCAAAATGCTTTCTCTTCAGAAATGTCCCTCTACTTTGGCAGCTTTGACATATAACCATCCACATAATCTGGAAATACTTCTCCTGCTCCTTCGTCTCATTTGATGAGACAAGAAGTCCTATCGGTTCTCCTTCGAGAATCTCCAAAACAGATCCCCCCCCCCTTCATTATACTATAGCCCATCCCCACTTCCGGTGCCATTCTTGCCCCGTTAATTTCTCATAAGCTCTATTAATCGTTCTGTTAGTTTTTGTCTCAAGTCTTTTTCCCATTAAAATTGAAATACCCTTTTTCCTTTGTTGTCTGCCTAAAAATTCTCCTCATTCTTCAAAACAGGAGGTCAAATAACCATTTCGTCTATAAAACTTCTCTTAACCTCTCCCGCACATGCTTGCCTTTCCTTGCCAGGCAGAATTATTAACTCTCTTTTCTGGGCCCGTGTAATATTACACACGTTCTATTTCACTTAGTCATGCTTGCTTCTTCCCCTAGATTGCACTCCTGGAGGTCAGGGATCATATTTGGCCTTGCCATCTCTTGCCATAGCATTATTATTTTTTACTTAGTAAATGTTCCATCTGGGGCTTTGGGGGAACTTAAAAAACACCCCCTATTTTCTGCTCCCAAATCTGTGGCCAATTGTGAGCTAGACCCAAGAGCTGCAAGGTGGGAGATCTAATGATCACCATAAATACAGTGAACAAGTTCAGGAGCTGGACTTCAGGTTGTAAGCTTGCTGGTGACGCACCGACAGGCTGCCACGCTTTCTGAACCACGAGAGGCTTCTGCCTTCGGAAGGCTGTTGTGCGGGTGTATTTGCTGTGGTGTTTGCTGTTTGCAGGCAGACTGATTCGGAAGGAGGAATCCAGAGAGGGCTAAAAGTCATCAGTGCTTGATTCTTTAACACAAAGTCCCCCTCCTCCCTCCTTGGGGTGGAGAGAGGCCCGAAGTAGGACTTGAAGGAATTTCCCTCCACATGGAAACACGAGGCCTAAGAGAAAGGAAGTCCCTACCTAAAACTTAACAACTGTAACTCGAATTGAAATAAATAAACTTTGTTCCAAAGTATAAGCACCTATATTAATTTTCATTTAAAATAGGATTGGGGAAAATGTTTCAAAGGACTAAATGAATAATGGGAAGAGACAATAAAAATATGTACTGTACAATCAGATCTCTAGTCTGTTCAGGTTTGGTGTCTAATATGACAGAACTTCACAGATATTTTTTGTGTGTGCTATTTAGGGAATGAATGATTTACATTTCCATATAATCTCTCTTTTAGATAGTTAAGCTGCTTAGCCGTGCTCTGCCAGGACATATGCACCACTGAAAGATGTGTAAATATGCAAGCATACATACGAATGACACATTTAAACACACGCACTTTTGTTGTAAGGTATATCCTTGCTGGGGGAAGAGCCCCAATGTAAGAACCATTTCATTGCTTGCTGAGGACTGTCAGTTCTATGTCCTTGTATCTCCTCGGTGGGTCCCCTTACCGCTGTTGATTTCTTAGTTAAGTTTCTTATTATTTCTTACCAGTATTACCCCCAAACCTCAAATCTTATCCTCTTATTATTTACTTAAATATTTGCAAATATTTATTCATTACTTATTCTGTGCTGAGTGTAGTTGATGTAACTGCCCAAAGAAAGCAAAACAAGACACTGTAGCCCCTTATTTGGGGAGACCCCAGCCTGTTCCTTCAGTTCCACAGCCACCAGAGTGACCCTTGCCCTCCTATTCTGAGCACAGAGAAAAGGATGGGCTCCCAACAGATAGATGTTCCTGAATCAATGAGTTTAGAATACCTGAGATTAAAGCACTAATAATGCAACTAAGGTAACCTGCAGGTAAGACAGTTGGGAAGAAAAATCAAGAAGGGGCTGTTTTAGTTCAGTTTCGTGATTAATGACTCCAGTGTAGCCTGCCATGTTCGCTTCTAGCATGAAAACGGACGTGGAAGGTGTGTGTTTTGCTCAATAATAAGGGAATAAAGATTCTAATTTTGGTCCTTCTGTGTGGTAGGAGAAACAGAGAAAGAAGTTGGACACGTTTTAAAAACATATAAAACGTTAGTATATTTCAAGCTCACAAATGCATGATATTAAAGCTTATGTAATGTCTGTTCTTTGGACAAAAATTGGGTATAAGTTGATCCTACTCTCATCATATCCAAGATATGAGGGTAAAGCAAACATTTATGTTATTGGGACTACATATCAGCATATTCAGAAGGACTTTGAGTGCACAGGTATACATGTATGATGCTGAATATTTCTAAAAGTTTACCTTTTAATAGCTTGCATTCACAATGCCTTGTTTCTAAACGTACACCTCTCTCTTTCATGGCTTTCACTGCATGTTTCATAATTATAGCATTTTTCTTTACTTTTTGTGTTTAAATAAACACAAGGACTGGAATTTTGCCTCAAGAAGCAAGGTTATTCATAATCTTGTCAAGTGAATATTACTTATTCCTTCAAAAATATTTAAAGAAAAACATATTGACTCTATATTTGTATTTTTAAAGAACACCTTAAGTTTTCTCATGACTGAGTACAACTTCATGTGGAAAACACTGCTATAATTGTTTTCAACTATTTTAGAAATGTTTTTCTTTATTGTGTCTGCAGAACAAAAGCCAGTAAAGTGCAAAGATACATTTTCAAGCATTCCGATTGGATTGACCAACTATATAATCATTTCAAATAATTCAATAATTTGAAATGAATGCAAATTTGTTTTTAATTTCACAAACACATAACACATTCCAGAGGACATGCCACACAGTTTTCTCTTCTGCCCAAATTCTGCTTTCCAGTATCTTTATTTGCCTCACGGCTTCCTCAGAGCCCTCCTTCAATCCATCCAAGGCTGAGTGATGACAGACAGGGTTCCCAAGGGCTTTCAGAGAAGAACACCTGCTGACGAAAAGTATCCTGGTCACATGCTGATAGCCCTCTGCTGCTTTTGTCCAGATTGTCTAATAAATCCACGAAGCCAAGTTAACGGCAAAAGAAGACGGCTTTTAAAAAAATGTTGCGACTGGTCTTCTTTGGATTATTATAAAATCGTATAGTTAGACGAGTCTTAAACCCCATTCAGTGATCCCTTGTTGCATATGAAGAAGACAATATGCAGAGAAATTATCCTGCTTAAAATGTTCATATCTAATATATTAAAATTTCCAAATTTGGGCTGTCCAGTCCCTTACTGCCTCTTTTCAGTGTTTGCCCGGGTGTCTGTAATTTGTGGTTATGCAGAGACAGAATCTCAAGATAGTTAAACAAAAGAATGAACCAAGTTTCAAACTTTTATTTACCTGTTAATCATAAAAACAGTATTCTTGTAAATGCTGAAATAAGAAAACAACTGTTTACCCCATGGAGAGATACCTTTGCAAGTAAAGATTAGCAAGATTTTTTGAAGGTAATGCTATTTTACCATGGCATTTATCTGTATTTCCCACTTTTATCCATCAGTGGATTTTGCTCACAATTTTTTCATTTCAGTTACTAACCCTGCAGTTTTCCCCCAGAAAACTTGTTAGGACTTCACTGGTAGTATTTCCATGAATTATTTCTTCATGTTATTGTTTCCACACTACAGAGTTTTATTTCTTCCACTTAAACTATGCTTCTGCTTTGTATTAAATTCACACACCTCATCTTTGCCACTTTATCCAGTAATTTCAAGACCTAGTATCAAATAAGCATTGGTGGCTTCTGAAATCTATTTTATTCAGACATCTGCCTGATGCTTAAGGATGCATCTTTGTAAAGTTATATATATGTATTTATGTGTACGTATAGTTTTGCAGACACACACCACATTTAAAGGAACAAAATTACACAGGAGATTTCAAACATCTTCCCAAAAAAGTTGTTTCTCTATTCACATGTAAGGCTACAAGTTTTATTTTCTTACAATATTGTCCTTTATCTTTCCAAGGCCTGCAAAAATAAAGAGTAAATTATGGAGCAAAGAATCTACACTTTGACTTTTTGGGGTGCTTTTCCAGTTCTCTTGTTCCATATATTCTTTTATTTTAGGAGTTACTAAATGTCTTGTTTTTTCCTGTCTTGTTCATTGGGCAAACAGGGGTAGATGGTCCCCCTCTCTAGATAGGAGACGGCCTCCTAGCCCCAGGATTCAAATCCAGCATGCATCTCCGGAGAATGACAGGTACTAGTCACTTCCTCCCCACAGACAAGTGGCTTCCAGAGGCTGGCAGGCCACCAAGTGGAGGGTAACCAAGAGCCATGTGGTCACGATGCCTTCCTTTTAGGGGCCAGAGCGCAAGAGGTGGTGATTCCAAAACTAAATGCATCCACCTCTGATCAAGCACCTTAGAATGTTTCCTGAAGTGAAGGTAGCATGCACAGGGCATGGTTTAAACACAATAAAGTCGGGTCCGGTGGGAGAGTTCTCTCTTAATGAGCATTTGTCTTAGGGTTTTGATTTTCTAGAAACATATTTAACTATTGATTTTGTCTCCACTTGACTACATTAAAATTCTCAGGTGCTTTAAAATGTATTAAAATCTATCACAGAGCCTATTCTTTTGTTATACTGGTTGATGATCTGATCTTCATCGTCTTGTTTTGTTAATAATGAAGTTTAGGCTTTGGGGCATATTCCCTGATTTAAGACAGAATACCTGGTTCTTATCTATTTTATGAATATTGTGTTTTTAAGCCAAATATTGTCCAGGGCTAGGGTCAGTCAACAAGGTAGGTTTTTAAAAATAACATCAGTGCTTTGAATCTACTTCATGCTGTGATGTCACAAGTGCCGCAAGTGCCATTGCTTTGTTTTCCTTCTTGGGCGTTGTTCACTCAGTCCTCCTCTTTTGTGATGGCCGTTATACGTAGGCCACGTCGTTTCCCAACTGGCTACAAAAGGTTATGGGAGTTTTGGCTGCTTCTCTTCTGGTGAAGCAGAAATTCAGTCAACACATGGGTGACATGTTATTCAGTATATTTCAATTTGAAAGAAAAACTAAACGCCGTCGCTCAGAAAAGATTAATAAGTCATCTTACAAATGTTGGACCCCAAGGTGGTATTTTATGGAGGCTTTTTGAATATTTTATTATGCTTTAATCTTTAAGACCTTTACCTCTTAATATGACTTACGTATTTGGAATTTAAATCTAGTTCCTTCTACTGCTAACTGATTTCTAGGATAGAATTTATGGGACTAGAAAAATTAGTAAAATCTCCAATCTAAAAATTATTATAAACTTAAAGTCTTTTCAAATAAGAATATAAAATAATAGTATAAATAAAATTTTAAAATGTGCATCCACATTGCTACTCATTCATTCAGCAAAAATTTTTTGTGCATTTACTGTGTGCACTATTCTAATGGCTAGAGTCACAACAGTGTTTAAGAAATGCAGTGTCATGGCCATCAAGGAACTTAGAATTTCCTCTTATAAAAGACTATTCTGGATTTCATCTTATGTAATGATTGCTAGAGTATAAGACGATTAAGTATGATGGTCTCTGTAGTGAATATAAATGTAAGTTTATCTGGGTTTAGGATAAGCAACATGGAAATCCAAATAATAGTTTTAGCTCTTACATACGTGAGATGAAGATTAGTTGAAGATTAGTTGTCTTTTAATAACATGTGAATTATGTTATTTGATTTCATAGATTTTATATATAATTTTAAAGGTAGATTTTAGAAGCAGAAATAGTCCTTTTAGGTAAGATTATTAAAGGAAACTCTCCCTAATACATAATTCTGAACATACATTTTACTTTTTATTATGATTTATTTATAAGTAAATTCTGTGTTCAACAAAAGGAAATACATTTTAAATGGCTTGATACTATGATTTATTACTGTTGGGAACAGAATGTTATTTACAATAAGTTTTTATTATTAAAATATATGAGTAATAAGTGACCATAAAAATGAGAGAGAAATTACTGCATTAGCTGATGCTAAATTCATAGGTAACCGTGGCGACCGCTCAAGAACACAACACTTGCATTTCACCTCCTATTAGCTTTATTTACTCATTCAGAAGTTTCTGCCAATTCACAAATGAGGTGAACATGGTATCAGATTTGGAGACAGTGAATGTTCATAAGAATTTTGCCATCAGGTGACTTTTGCCCTGGGTCACTGGTTGCTAAAAAAAAAATATTCTAAAATCAGTGACAATTTATATAATCGCCTTTGGATGTCCGGTATCAAGGCATATTTGATTATTTTGAAACTAGCATAGTAATACAATAAGTAAATATTTGCTTAAGAGAGCTCTCTAGTAAGTTGGAAAGCATTGAGTTGCCGTCTTTTTTCACACAGTGAGTGGGTTCACACACAGACACAATTTTTAATGTACCATTTCTCCATAATTTAATTTCAACAGTACGAAATCTTGATGTCATCCCAAGTGGTACAACAGCTTTATTTGGAATTAACATGGAAGCATGTTTCTCTAGATGGAGGAATTTTCCTAGAAGTTGTAGGATTTTGTAAAACGACGATGAGGAAAAAAATACCTAAGTTTGTGACCCCAAGGAATGTTTGCGTCTTTAAAATTCTAGTGAAAATTTTCTTGCAAAATTTTAAAAATACTGAAAATTTTAAGAATCATCACTCCAATAACAAAGTATTTCTTTGTAAATGGCATTATTTTAATTTATAAATAGTAACTTTTTTGAACCTGTGTGCACCTAACTCTGTTATGAATTTTAGTAAAATTGAGAGTTACTTGTGGCTTCAAATTAACCAAAATTTGTGAGTGGCAAGTTAGAAAAACTGTATTTTAATGGACCCCTGAAGCATTGAGGTTCTGAGTTTAGTGCTCACAATTGAATGAATCATCCTTAGGTGTGAAAGGCAAGCATAAATTACTGTTATTATTAATATTATTATCATCATCTAATTCAACTTTTTGGTAAATATATTTTCAAGAAAACACAACATATTCTTTTTAAAGTAAAAAAAATGTTTTGATAGTGACCATTCTAATAAATGTGAGGTGATAGTTCTTGCTTGGTACATTTTGAGATGCATGTTAACACTTCATTGGCTTGAAGTTACTGACTCCATTGTTTTGATTGAGAATGCTTTTGCATCAGTGTGCATGATATTTTTTTAAGCAGGCGATTTATTGATGTGACTTAAATAAACTAGAAAATATTTGATAAAATAACGTTATTTTCCAGGAGTTTAAATTAAAGTATCCCACTGTGTTTAAAATTAATTCCTCAATTATTCTGCTCATCTAGTTCTAATTTCTTTTGCAACTTGGAAGCAGCTACTTGCCTATAGGAATCTTTATCCTTAAATATCAAGTGGTTTCGTTTTATTCAAAGTGGATGAATCTTCTTTCTCCATTGAAAATATTTATGAGATAAAGAAATTACCCACTTTTTCACTTCCAGAATTCATGATACTTGCCATGTAGATGCAGAGTTAATGTAGAACCACCTATAAATTCAGTGCATCACTAATCATTTTTGTTTGCTTTATAACATCCTTTATCATCTGTGCTTTTCAAAGATGTTCTTTATTTAAATGAATGAAATGTACCCATGTACTGAAATACTTAGTGAGTCTATTTAATGGCTATAGTCATATACATAAATATCAATAATAAACAAAAGGGTAAATATATCTTAATTGTATGCATCCATCTTCACCGTATGTGAACATTTCTTATTTAGGTAGACTCTGTTTAAATTTAATTTTTTCCTTCCCAAAATTATGAGGAAACAAGATGATGAAGATTTGCATTTCACATTAAGCCATCTGGATAGGCAACCAAAATATAGATGGAAATATTCTTATGATATCAGTGTTAATTATAATTAAAACATTATGTGGTAGAATTTATTACATTTTCCCCAAAGCAGACTATATTTTCATTTTATTAGCATGTTAATTTTCCACTTTAATAGAATTGTAGTGTCTTCAGAAAAGTTTTATTTATCAGTGTCTTCAGGGAGTTGCTCTAACTGAATTTAGTTATAGATGAGAAAAGGAAAGCGGCCCAGAAACAGATTTTAGCAATTGCCTTTCTTTTCATTAGTACATTTCATGAATCTTCACACTTAATCTAATAGAGAATAATAATTAAAAATGGAACTTCCAGAAAATTAGACTTAATTAGGAATACCCTCACGTTCTGATTATTACTCTTGCTTCCATTTAATAATGCAATAATTATTGTTTTACCTTACAGTTGAATATACCTTTATAGCTTTTAAGGACCTTAATTTGTGCCCTGTGAACTGGGGGGCATCAGGCCAAAATCATACAACTGTAAGTTGCAAAATAAAAAAACAACTCAGGATCTCTGATTCTTGCACATCTACACCAAAGAAACATTCTTTACGTGCAATAAAATAATGATAAAATTTTTTGATTCAACAGCACACATGTTAAAACCCCAAATAACTAAGACATGATGGAGACGCTGTCACTGTTCTGTTTGCTTTTGTCTAAGGACCCCTCCAACGAACCTCGTCATTCAAAGTCACTCGATGGCAGAGGGGGCGGGAACCTAGGGCCATGGGCCACGACGGTGCCTCACCAACTGACTAAGGCCCGTATTCCCTTGGACAAGTCACTTAACCTTCTTGGAACTCATTTTCCTCATCTGTAGATTCAGGTGGTTGTAGAGGGACTAGCTGAATTCTGATGGCCCCCAAGACTCTAAAACTGAGTCCATGCTGCCTGGCGGTGTCATGATGAACACGTGTTGGGGCAGTAATGATGACTGACACCTCGTTACGCATAAGGCAGCAACCAGAGGGCACTTCTTATTTATGGTATCTTAGGTTTTACCAAAGACCAGAAAACAATGCCAAGTTTTATGTCTAAATTTATTTGATTTGATGTAAGCTGAACTGTATAACCCTGATTAGGTTTTTACTTGACGTAACTTTTTAGACTCTCAAATTCCAGTAGAATACTCAAAATATTACTTTCTTAACCACCTAGCCAACATATGTTTATTGAGAAGCTACTATGTCCTGGGTGTTGATGTTACAGTAATAACCCAAACACAATTCCTGCCCATGAGGAACTTAGGAAAGAGTAGTGTAAGGCAGAAGGCAGTTCCTTTCACTGTGATCCATTTTATGATCACATGATCAATAGTTTCAGGGAAATAGTACAAGAATATAAATTGATGGTTTTAACCTCTCTTGTTTACGTATCATAAGACCCTATTCCAAGAAAGAGCTGCGTTTAAAGCATACAATATATTCATAGCTATAACTTAGGATTTGGGGTAGAAAAGACAGTAGGATTTTCTATTTTCTTCTCTATTCTTGCTTTACACTGAATTATTACAATCAAGTGAATGTCATTTTAGCTCAACTTGAGGATTCTTTTAAGTGGTTAGAAGAATTATAAAGACATGTCCTTTGTAGAAATCTTTAGAAGAATCTTCAATAAAGTACGTTTCTGTGCCATTTGAAGAGAGAAAAAAAGGGCATCCGTAACAAGAGGGTTAAACACTAAAACAAGAACAAAAGTTAGATGCATGAACCTCTGCATGAATATTTGTCATCCAGTTATGGGACATTGAGTTTGATACTCTTACACATGAATAAGAGTCTTTATCTTCAAGAAACAAATATATATTATTATCATTTTAAATAATACTTTGATAGCATTGATCTCTTCCTATTTTAAGTAATGCTAAAAGCACTACAAATCCTTGTTCTATGTAATACTGCAGAAAACTACAAATACTACAATACAAATACTGAGTAATACTGAAATATTTAGAGTTAGCAAATCTGTAAGGTGATAGTATTATTATTGCCATTTTGTAGGTGGAAAAAACTGAGACCCAGAGAGGTTAAGTAAATTGACTAAAATCATCCAGCTGGTCAGAAACAGAGTAGAGATCAAACCCAGTTTGGCTCTAGAGTCCGTGCTTTTAGCTACTATGATGCAGTGTCATTTATGCCACAGATGCAACGCGTTCATGGACATTGAGATTATAGACTCTTAGTTTGACATGTAAGGACCATGTGAGTGAGAGCAAATGACTTATCCCCTCTAAGCCTCAATCTCTTTATTCTTATAAAGGCTGAAAGCTTAGTACCTCCTTGTTGGATTGGTGAGCTTAGGTGAGATAATGCAGCAAGTTCTTAGTAAATATTAGACACCATTAGTATCGTCATGGTTGTCATTATCACCATCACCAGGTACTGTGATGTTCAGCCTTGCATCCAAACCCATTAAGTTTAGGGATGAGAAGTGGAAGAGATGAAAGTTTTATCGAAGAAATAAGATCTCGGTTGGGTCTAGACAGACTCATAGAAATTACTAGGGATAGGAGAAAAGCAGAGAAGTTCTAAAAGATTCTTGTCACCTTTCTGCTACAGGAAGGTAGAAAGTTGGTACAAAGGCCTGCAGGTGCTTCTCGTGCCTGCCCTCCACCCACGAACCCTTCTCTCTCAACACTTTCTTTCCTGGTCCACTTACCGTCGCCTGCACATTCTAGAGCATCTTCCGTCAAACTGCAATCCACACCTGTCCCCAGGCCCCCATCCATCCCCACATCTCTGAACCCCCTTTGCCCTGGTGGACTGTTCATCGTTGCTGTTATTAGCACTGATCCCCTTCTGACATGTTATACAATTTACTTGTTTGAGGGTTTTGTTGTTTCTGTTTCTGTCTGTGCTTATGGTTTGTCTTCTACCACTAGAACATGAATTGCTCGAAGGCAGAAATTTTGTCTGCTTTGTTCACAGACATATTCCAAGCAGCTAGAGCAGTGCCTGGCATATATACACACGCAACAGATATTTGTCAGTGAGTGAGTGAGCGGGTGCAAACCCTTCCTGACTGTGAGCTTCATGAGTTGACCTTAAACTCTGGGTTCTCACTTGGCTCTCACTCTTCTGAGAGGGGACAAGGGACTCTGGCTGTCCGGGTCCCTGGGTGCTCCTGGGGCCAAGCATAAATTTCCCCAGATGATATAGGACGTTTAATTTCGAGCTCAGGCCCCAGGGTCTGCAGACCTTCTTCCTCTGCCTCTGCCACCACCCCCCACCCCCTGCCCCGAGCGCCTCCTGCTCTGCACCTGCTCGCTTCCCTTTGCTTCAGGAGCTGCTTCTCTTCCCCACAAGCTCCGCGTTGAGTGCAGGCGAGTACTCAGGATCCCTCTGCTGCCCTGCACCCTGCGGTCCCCTCTCCCGACCACACGATCAACAAGGTAGCTAAAAGCTACGCCCTAGTGTCGGAGGGAGCACCTCCATGCCCCAGCCTGTGCCTGGCACTGTGGTCTCTTCCCGCTGTGAACAAGGGTACACCCAGAGGGCAGGCGTCAGAGTCAACCCCTGCACCCTCTTTGCTGGGCAGCGTGTGACAGAAGCAGCTCCGGAGCCGGACTTAGCTTCTAGCCCCGGCTCTGCCACCGGCCATGTGGCCTGCCCCGAGCCTGTTTCCTCATCTGTGAGCTGGACCCCTTCCCAAAGGATCGTCGTGACGATAAATAAGGCGGAGCCTCCCTCAGTCCTGGCCCAGAGTTTTCCTGGGGAATAGCCTGATTTCCAACTAGTCAAGGGACGTGGTAAGGAGAGATGCCCCTCCTCTGTCACATCCCTTTTGTCACCTCCTCAGAAGCGAGATGTCAGAGTCATGAAAGTCTCAGGAGTACAGAGCTGGAACCCGAATTCTAAACCCAGATTCTGAGTTTGAGGGCAAATTCGTGTGAGCCGAGCAAGTGGCAGCAGGGAGAGAAGAGGGGCGGGACGAGGGTCCCCAGAAGCGCACGCGCCCTGTGACGCGGACCCGGCACTTTGATGTGCATCCCTCTGCCTGGACCTATGTTGGAGATCAGAGCATCTGGCCTTAATAAGTAAAAAGAGTAGAGACAAGAGACTAGATCTTAAAGTTTCTCATCACAAGAGAAGAAAATTTCTAGCTAGTGATGGTGGGTGTTGACTAGGCTTATTGTGATGGTCATTTTGTCATATTCACAAATATTGCATAATTATGTCATACACCTGAAACTAGTGCGATGTTATATGTTAATAATATCTCCAAAAAAGACAGTTTTCTCCTTAACATTGTTGGAAGGAAGGGATATCAGGAAATAAAAACAAGGATAAATTGTAGACAATCAATTATCAAGATAAACTATAATTTTTTTTATGGTTTCTCTGTTTTGTTTTAAATAAGTGAGTTTCTTGACCACAATATTATTTTTATTTCTTTCAAATGTATTGTAGTCCAGACGCATTTTAGGTTGAATAGACATATGTAAGCTGCCTTGGGGAGATAAACTCTATGTATAAGCATTATTTCTATAGGAAAATGCATTTCGGGTTTCAAATGTTCGATGTACATACGTACTTTTAGAACATAGAGTAAATCAGGAACTTTATTAGTTCTTTGATTTGTGATGTATGATTAGGTTTTTTAAATGCTACATGATTGCAAAAGTATCTTTATGACAATTTTTTAAAGTAATTTGAGTAGTTGATTTTTAAATACTTTTATTTATGTCAAACACGTTTCCCTAGAGCATTTTTCTTCTCTTTTCTTCATAATTTTGGGGGAGAAAAAAGCATAGGAGAACATCTTTGTAGCACCAAGTTTCAACCTGTCAGAGTGGAGGGCACTTCCTCCATGTGTGGTCTTTCTGCACCTAAACCACAACTGTCATCACGTTTATCATCACTGCGTTTCACCGTTGAGTTTGTTTCTTCCTCAGGAAGGCACAGTTGCCAGCAGGAACCCCCATGACGTCAAGACTGTAGACTTAACGCATCTACACTGATGGGGTGTCAGCTTCTGTGTCTCCTGTTGGGAAACTTGTGTCTTCCACACAGTACTAGTTCTGGTTTTTATTTTCATTTTATTTTAAAAAGTACGGACTGACAAAACCATTTAGGTAAAATAGTTGCCATTTTTCATGTCTATTGCTTTTATCATTGTATGAGATGACCGTAGCTTGATTCATCATATATTTTGTATTTCTTTAACATTTCATTCCACAGGCACTCCAGAAAGTCTGAAAGATCTAGCACCCAAAAACAGACTAGGAAAGGCACTGCCTCTGATGCAGAAAGGTAGGCTTGGTGTTGTGCTGTGCGGCATCTTCTGTTTCACTAAGATATTCTGGGGCGCCTTCTCTATCGTTTGACATGTGCTTAAACACAATTGTGATGCTTAAAGACATTCGTGTAAAGAAATCTCCTATACGGGAATAGCCTCATTCAAAAAATGAGATGGGTAATTTGAAGGCAGCCCTTAAGTCTTAGGGTTTAAGAAAAATCTCATGCATTTCTCTTAGTGATCATTCCGATTACTAAAGAGGATCAAATCCAGTGCATTCCTATATACATATTAAGACATCAGTATTTAGTTTCTGAAATCATTGAAATGTTACCAATGAATGTATTACCTGAAATATGCAAATATTTTGAGCGTCTGTTATTTATCTGAATGACGCCAACTTCTTAAATATCTCCTCTACGAATGGATAATCTAAGAGTCTACTTGTAATTACAACCTAAGATATTTGCTGAGTTAATATAGAAATTAAGGGATTACTGATCTTTTGTTTGCAATTCATTCATTGCCACAAATTTTTAAAATACTTTTAGGTACAAGATACTGACAGATTTTTTACATAGCTGTAAAAACAAAACAAAACAAAAAAAACACCAAAAAACCCAATTAACGTATATCCACTCATCCAACCAGTATGGAGAGCATGCAGGGTGACATAGTTGTAAGTGAATGCATGCCTTCGAGTGTCACTGCTGCCGTAGAGGTGTGCACAACGTACAGTGAGAACACAGGGAAGAGAGGTGGCTGCAATGAGATTAGGAAATAGGTCATAAACAGGTGGCACTTGAGCTAATCCAGGTGTATGAAAGTACATATGAAGGGCAGCGTGTTCTGTGAGAAGGGAACAGTATGAGAGAACACTGAGCCTGGACATATCCTCTTGAGTTTGGGGAAACCATACCCATTTGGGGAGGGAAAATAGGATTCCGATCAGGAGTTGGGAGAGAGGGCTGAAAACAAAACGGGAGAAATCCTCAGAGATTGTTATAAATGACCTCGTGCGCCATGGTGTAGGTTTTCAACTTCTACCTTATTCATCCATGAGCCACGGACAGGCTTTAAATGTGAGAAGTAGATGATTAGTTTTGAGTTCCAAAATTATAGATCACTTTAACAACACTTTGGAAGAGGAATTGAAGGACCCAGGTGTAGATGCAAGATGCCAGCTAGGCTGTTACAATAGGCTTGGTTGAGAGGGAGTCTGTACAATTCAGTGATCCATGCAGTTAACAAATATGTACACCACTATGTTTTAATTTCAAGGAATAAAATAGTGAGCAGCAAAAAGGGGAGCTTCCCAGAAGATATTACCTCTGAGTTGAAGTCAGAAAACTGAGTCGGTATTAGTCACATCAAGGGTTTTGTGTGAAGAGGAGATGGATTGGTTCCTGGCTAATGGTCTATGGAGATATCGACTATTTAGGGAACTTAACTTACAATGGAACAAGAATCCTGGGAACCAAAAAAAGTGTTGAGTAGAAATTCAGTTTTACAGGAGTTGGATGGATGGATAGATAGATGGATAGACAGACAGATACATCCATCCATCCATACATACATTGATGGATGGAAAGATAGATACAGGTAAAGGAAAAGAGAGAGAGAGACAGAGAAACAGATAGATAGATGGACAGACGGTTGGATAGATAGACAGATAGATAGATAGATAGATAGACAGACAGATACATCCATCCATACATACATACATACATAGATGGACGGACAGATAGATACAGATAGAGGAAAAGAGAGAGACAGATAGATGGACAGACAGAAAGATAGATGGATAGATAGATAAATATTGATACATACATACATACATACATGGACAGAGAAATTAGATAGATAGGTAGGCTGATGGATGAACAGATACACAGATAAGAAGAAAGTAATGAAACAATACTGATTATGTCACTGTATATATATTCTTTACTGTCAACCCAGCTAATAGCAGTCTCTTTACCAGCATGTAAATGATTTTAAATCTTCAGCCATCATTCACAGCCCCCCGAGTCATATGCACACACAATTCCAATTATTTTGACAAGATTGAAATTTTTCCTCCAAGTTTCATATTCTTTATATTCCATTCAGGCTTCTTTAATTCGTTTAACAATTACGAGTTGAGTGGCTACTGTATGCAGTTTCACAGTTTCAGTGCACAAGCATTTTGACCATAAGATACTGTTTTACAAAATGTTAGATGATTCTAGAGTCCACTGCCCATGCTTATCTGAGCATCTGCCGTGCAACACTGAACACGTCTGTAAACATAAATCTTCCCTCCAGTAGGAACAGCAGGGCTTCAGCCAACTCCTCGTCCCAAATGTTTGCTTAAGGACCATATTCGTATTCCTCTTACCATTACTTACTTTGCTGTAGGTTTGATATAGAAAACTCAAACCTTTTAGGTATGCGGATTTGTTTGATTATAATTAAAGCTCGTTGTTGATTGTTATTAGAGTGTAAATCACATGCCTGGCTTTTGAGTGAATTGCTGAATAGCTAGTTACAAAAGAAGAATTGGCCTAGGTTTCCATTAGCTCTCATTTCTTTAGAAGATACCTTGAGTTGACGTGTAGCTACAGGTGAATTGAGACCACAGTGTGAATGCTCGGATGCTGATTCTTGGCCTTCGGGAGTTGACTTCTTCCCCAGAGGAGACCCAGCACACAGACACACCTTGGCCTCTGGCAGAATTTGCTGTGATGATCATACTTTTTGAAGGTCCTTTGCTTGGTCTCAAAAAATTTGACCTTTTGAGAAACAGACTTGTAAGAAAATATTTTGAAAGATATGGTAACCAGTTCTAGATAGAAGAAAGGCAGACCTACTTCTGACTTCGGTGCCTCACCATTGAAATAGAGCTTCAGACCCTCTGAAGAAGCTCCTTAGTAAATAAAAGTGTAACTTTTCACCCTCATGTGAGTTGAGCTTTGTGGATTGCTAGAACCACTGCACGTCCTGTTCTGGGGTCTCTTCTTCTTGTGGAACTTGCTCTCTGCATCCTACCTGTGGGATGTGGGGTAACAACTGGTATTTAGAATTGCTTGAGTATGCATTTTATGTTGTGCTGGCACTCCAGAAAAAAGTCCGTGTAAGCCTGAAATGGCCATGATGGGAGGAACCATGGCGACCTTAAATACCACATGCCTGTCTATCCTTTAACAAGTAATTAAAAAAAAAAAAAAAGAAACAGAACTCAAAGCCACAGTAGAAGCAATTCACTGCAAGTCTGCTTGCAGCAACAGAAATGTCTAACATCCTAAGGTTTTGGTGGGAAATGTGTTTTACTTAAGTTCAAGTCACAACACCTAAGACTTCAGGTGAAGAGAGAAGGCGTAGGTTGAACTCAGTGGTAAATATTTAGCAGTGGGTTTGGAGATGGTGAACTGGAGTCAGAGCCAGGTTGGAATTCATACTTTGCTCAAGAAACCTCATTATTTTTGTTTCAAAAATATATTATGTATAGACACATAAAGCAGAGTAGATATTCAATTAAATACCATTTTCCGTATATTTTGTTCCTATAAACTCTCAAAAAACGATTCTATTAAATCTTGTCAAGCAATTTGATACCTGCACATATATTTATATTTTGTTTTACAAGATTAGCAATACATCCAGGGATGTGAAATTACCATGTTTCATCTCATGATATAGAAACCAATCCTGTCTCAAAGGCAGAAAAGGGAGCAGTGTTGGAGCTTCATAGACCTGCGTGGGTCCCGCCTTTATCATGTTAGCTCTTTGTCTGTTTGCAGGTCACTCTGTGACCCCCAGTTTTTCCATCTATAAAATAGGAACAATAGCATTTCTTAGAGCTGTTGTGAGAATGCAAAACAAAAAATGGACACGTGTGTATGTATGTGGTATGCATGCATACACACACACGTCTATACACGCACATACACACTAGTGGCTGGCGTGTGTAGATGGCGACATGTGGATGCCCAGTGAGCATAGCTGTTACCGTCATTCTCCTTCTCTCTCACTCACTCCCCGTTCCACTCCCTAACGTGCTGGTTTTTGATCTCTTTCCCTCCGACACCCTTACATCCTTAGCACATGCCATTTCATCGAAAAGCCTGGATTCCCTCACGTTTCACTCCTGGACCTCAACATTTCTCCTTTCCTCTTGTCTGAAACGAACTCTACTTGCTTCCACCTTCTCTTTCTCCAAAACCTTGCTCGTCTCTCTCCAGCCTCTGCATTTTCACTCTCCTCCGTTTCCCCTCCTGTGATCCAGCCCTGCTGCCACCCTCCTCGGTTTTCCTCAGACAGAGTGGTTTCTTTGCCTCCCCTTGGGTCCACGCTTTCATATTGGTCTTAGTTTGGCTGGTAGCAGAAACTGTTTTGTTATTGAGGGACTTTTAAGTTCGTGTCAAAGGAGAAACAGCCCTGGGGCGAAATGATTAACCCCCAACAGGACACACTGTTCTCGGGCCCTGCAAGCTCATGGCTTGGGAAGATCTGTGTAACATTCATCTAGAAAGCCACTAATTTGCCCTTGAAATTGCTTTTTATATTTGTGCCATTTAGTTTGGGGTCACATAAGGCCCCCCTAAAGTATTCACATTTCAAGTTGCAATTAAGAAGTCCTTTTAGTGCTTATGAATTGCGTTAAGAAATGAAGCAAGATTTTAGTGAAGTTGCAAGATCCATGAATTTTCTCAGGACTAGGGTAAAAACTGTACTATCCAACTTTCAAAGCAAGTATTTTCGAGTGCATTTTGTACAAGGAGTGCTGAAGTTTATTCTCATGATAATGGCTTTTAAAGAGTAAAAGATAGAAACTCATTATTTATCGTTGGAAAGGACTTGATCACACCTTGGTCCTTCCCATATAAATTAATTCTGTAGAGCTGAGTTCATGTGAGAAGGCAATCCGGAAGGAATGAACAGTTTTAATATGTTGTCAGTCCTTTCTTCTATTAATTTTGAAATCGAACTGACCTTCCAGGTTTCGGGATCTGCCTTAGGGGCTGATAAAGCATTAATCCAGAGCTCAAGAAGATAAAATGCACACATTAAAGACCTAAGCTGTACCTTTTTATGCTCTAAAATATGACATTTTCCCATTTTATTGTTTGGAAATAGAGGAGATATCCTGAATCGGAATAATTATACCTGTGAAAATCATTCTACTTGAGAAAAATTGTCAATCTGTATACGAGTTGAATAAATCACTCAATAATTAATGTACTTCCTGTGATCGATATGGATTCTTGACTCTCACACACTTTAAATTACTTAATCGAATTTTATAGCATTGTTTTCAAAAGGATGAAGTGTTATTTCTTGGCTTCTGTCGTTATGAAAAGTAATACAGATTAGGTATTTTAAATGTGCATTTTATTTAAAATACATACTGAAAATGATGAAAAAAGCAAAAACATGTCTGCTTTAAACAAGCATATATATATATGCATACATATATATAGTCACATGTAAAAATCAGTTTTTAATTCTTGGTCCTTAATTCGGAAATTGGCTTCATAATAATTTTGAACACTATATTAAGATAGCTGTCAATGTATGGACAAATATCTTTTCAGCTACTTTTATACATCAGAGGACATATTTTTATCCATATATCAGCCATCTGCATTTAGTCAGTTCAAAAATGAAGCATTCCCCATCTTACTTCATCATTTTAATTTGTTGGTCTACTTAAATCAACCTTAGAAGACAGCTTCCCTTTGCTACCTATTTGGTATGGACCTCCCTGTTGCAGAGGTAAATTATGAACATTGTAAAAGTACACACAGAGCTCACCAGTGCATTGCTTCTTCTGGAAGGCAAGTGCTTGAAGCGTCCCTGAGTTCACTGTCCTGATTGAGTTCACTCATTCAAATCCAGATCTCTCTACTGAGCCCTTGTTCTCTGTGCTGCTGTGTTCTAGGCACCAGAGATACAGCTCGGTAAGAAACAAGAGACAGAAGTCTTTGCCCCTGTGGGACCTGAGAGGCTTGTTACACTGGAGGTGTCCAGACAGGCCCGCTCAGAACCACCAGGCGTGCACGTGCGCGATAACGCATCAGTTTGATGTGAGGTCCATTTCAGTAACTGTGTGATGGGTTTGCTCCGGGGTTTTAAAATCACTGTCTTGTACGAGTAACCAGGTTTTCCTTGGACAGATGTGCTGGTATCAAAGTGGATGTGACCTGCTGACTGAAGATGTTTTCTGACCCTAATGTTTTAGGGTTCTCCCACCATGTCTTTCTAGAAGGGGATACGCAGCCCCGAGAGCGACTGATCAGCTAGTCCTTAGGGGAAAACATCCCGCTCGCTCCCGCTCGAGTGAGCACCCTAGTGTCAGAACACTGTGTTCTATGCACCACGTTGCCCCCGGAGGGTCGGCGCCGCCTTCTCCGCTCCTGACAAGGTCGCTGTTCCGTGTCTGCCTCTGGGTCTCGGTGTGGTGTTGTACCTTCCTGAGCTCTTGACACTGTCACTCATTACGACACCATAGTTCTTAATCCTTTCTTTGTGACACTTAACCTCTCCACACCCTCCCTTACCTGCATCTACCTTCACTGTGCTGGTGGTATTCTCTTCTTTCCTTCCTGCCAACTAGCCATCATCGAAAATTAAATCTGCCTGTGTTATGTCCTTCCATCTGTTTGTGGCATATTCATATATATATATATATATATATTTTTTTTTAATTATGTGAAATTCTGTATAAGAAATTACCTGGAATTAAGTGTGTACTTGCTTTAAAAAGTGTAAGAGGACTTAGAAAAAAAATTGAAAACTTTCATCTTTGTTCAGTAAAAGCTGAGTGTTTTAAAGTTCTTCAGTTAAAAAAAAAAGTTTGAATGCCAGCAGATGGAGGTCAGCTTACTTCTGTACAATAGTGATGTATCTTCACGCTTCTTAAATTTGTATTTGTAATTTTGATCTTTTCACCAAGATAGTTCATAGCATGTGCCCAAGGTTATTTTTCATAAATATCTTTTCAGATTTTTCCTATTTAAACATAAAGTGCGAGGGAATGGTAATTTATAAAAGTCTGCAGCCAGAACTATTCTTATCACTTATATGGATTTAATCGTAGCAATATAGGCAACAGCCTTTCTTAAATAATTTACCCATGTGGTTAAGATTCATAGGCTGTGAGTAGATAGACTAGGTCCAGCACTACCAAACATGGATAACTTAACAGAAAGTCACAGCTTCACAGAGAGTTAATGAAAAGAAGTACGTTCCATTCTGCCCAGTTCAGGAATTCATTCTGCAGAACTCCACGTGGCAGACATTTCCCTGTCTCTTGTAGCCCCTTTTGGTAATATTCCTTTTACACACATCATAAAAAGTACTTGATTTTGCTTCCAAAGGCCCAGTTAGGGGTTTTACGTCTGTTTTAAGAGGAACGGTAGGAAGGAAGAGATTCTCGTCAGGCCCTTTGGGATTTCATCGTTTCGTTTGCCCTGCTTTTTCTCCCCGCAGAGTGCACCGGCAGGCCAGCCCGACGCAGTCCCCGCCCGCAGACACAGCCTTTGGCAGCCCTCGGGGCAGGCAGCTCCCACAAGCGCCAGTGAGGAGCGGCAGTGCAGAACAAGGTATCCATAGAGAGAGCACTGACAAAATCTCGGATTTCAGAGCCACTTCCCTTTTATACGCCTTCTATTGAAAGAATAGTATTTTCATGATGCGTGGTGTGATGAATCCTAAGACGTCAAGTGTCTTAGAGTTTTACTCCCAGCACCAAGTTATAACAGTGCGTGGCCTATATGCTGTTTTTGCTGAGTGAGTGAATGCATGCATTTTAGATGGTCAATTAAAAGAACAGATTGAGCCCTAGAGATATCTTTTCCAAAGGTGCAAAGGAAGAAAATAAAACTTCAAAGACCTCAGTACAATGTGGTATTTTATGTGTCAAAGGAAGACGTTTTTAACCTTGTGTTAAAAATATTTTTAAATGAGGCAATCGTATTGAAGGCTTTGCTAGTGTTTTTTTTTTTAATTTTAATTTACCTGCAATACCTTGTATTTTTTATAGAAGTTTGATGGTGAAAAACTGACTTAGAACACACATTTTAGTGTTTTTTAACGGTTAACATCACTTAAGTTTCCCTTATTTTAAGCATGTACACATTGTGTTTTATCTTCCTAGAAAAGAGAGATGTTGGGGGGTGGGCAGGTTCTAGTGGAAATTAAATTCACTAAGCTACCTGGCCTAAGAGGATTTAAATACCAGGTTAAAAGAGTCAATGTTTTCTTCATGTGACCCAAGGTGCTATCCCATTTCTCAGTAAGTGAAATGATTTGTTATCGGTAAATGTTATCACATAATTTATTACCAGAGATTTGTTAAGCAGTTTACTGAAATACTGTTTAATTTGGGGTTGTAATATGAACGCAGTGGACTTCTATTTAAAACATGTATTGAAACTCTTCATCCCTATGAAACAACTGAAAGGTTAACATTTTGCATATTTTTCTCAACAGTGTTGGTTGTTTCTGATGTAAAACTTGTATATTTCCTTCTGTACTGAGGGTGCTGGGTATGTGTTTTACTCACTCAAAGAGCTTTACTGAATGTATCACCGAAGTGTTAGTGGTCTAAGAAGACAAATACATTGTTTCAAAAACTGATCAGGCAGAGTCTGTACACAGAGTACTTGGTTATAGAAAAATTAGTGTAGATTTCAGAAGTATCAGCATATTGACCCAAAAATGCTGCTACAATAAATTCTGGATTTGTATTACTTTTTAAAATCATACATCCTGTTGATATATCATACTTTAGTATTCAGGGTCATTATAAGGGTATTCATTTAGTTAATCAGGAAAATATGAGACTATGTGAAACTCTGACTTTCTTTTCTGAAATAACAATTAATTCTTTGGAATTCTCAGTTCATGTGTTTAACAAACTTTCTCTTATCTGGGAACATTTTGAGAAGATAATTCATAATTAATGTTATTAAGACTGTAATTAGCAGTAGCCTAGATGAAATTGTTTTAAAATTTATTTTTTAAAATATGGTGTTTATTTAAATTATCCATTCATGAACTCCTGTTGCACAACTAAAAGAACTACAGGTTCTAGTGTTCAGCTACAAACTCAGTGTTACTGGCCATAGTGTGCTAAAGATTGATATCCAAAAAGTCATTTGTTTCTAAAATTCTTTGCATTTCCTCCAGTTGCTAAAACACTTCTGGTTCAAAAGTATATAACGGTACTGCATATAACGCTCATATAGTGAGATTATAGTTTTATTATTCTGTAGAAATAAGAATTGCTTCTACAAAGTCAGATGGATTGTATGCTGGACTTTGGTTTTTATAAAAGCTCATGTTCTGTTGTTGATATCAGTCAACATTACTGTTTATGATATTCGTATTCACAGTTGTCTTTCAGAGAAATCACCAATTTGTAAAGATTGAATTGAGGTGGGAAGAAAGGAGTGACTGAGGATGAAATTGGTGGAGTTATTTTGATAGTTAATATCACAAATACATTCCTAAACACTTGCTACTTGAGGTTCCTGAAGTTTATCATCTTAAGAGTCATATAGATACAACCTTTAAAAAATATGACAACAAACATGTATTATTGTAACTATGTATTCTTCTATAATTAAAATGGATCTGGTTTACTGTATGATATTACTATGTGCTTTGGGATGTTTGGTAAATGATGATACTGTCCTCCTTCGTCTTATTATGGATCTATTTCAAGCTGAACAGTTTACATGACATCTTTGTGTGTCCTAGAATATGTTTTTAAAGGTAAACCTCTAATTTGATTCATGGGTTAGACAGAATTTAGCTGTCTAAATCCATTTGAGATGGATTTCATTGATGTTCTTAGGGCTGTGGAATCGTGGAATGTTTTTCTTTCCATATTATATGTTAAAATTTACTTCTATCTGCCATGAAGACTGATGCAGAATGCAGTTTATTTGCAATCAATGAAAGTTCTACCGCACTTGACTACTTTCCAGTTTTCTTTTATGTATACTTGTGGGGTTTTTTTAATTTTTAACAAAGGGTAATTTTGTTTTTTTAAAAAAGATAACTGAGTTGATAAGCAGTTGGTAAGGAGCAAATATTTCAAATGGCTTAGATTCCTGAATAGTGATACAACTTCCTGATGAACTTATAAAATAATTTTATTCATACACAGTTTCTGGTTACAATTATCTACATTATTTTGTTTAGGATCCGTAGATTGTTTGGATGCTTCTTGTTGTTGTTTTTTTTTTTTTCTTGTAATACAATTTTACTACTCTCTCCTTGTACGATAAAACAATATATATTATTTTAAAAGCTAACATATAATTTGAAAAGATACGTTTACTTAATTTTTGAAAAAGTATTTTAAAGTTTCTTTTAAAAATTAGTAATGCTAGCCTATTTGCTATATGGAATCTGTTTATGTTGAGGTATAGTTAGGGAAAAAGAAGAGGTGTGATTACAATGGAGATTTTGAGATAAAGCCGCTAAAAAGTAGCCTTAAAATTTAGGTAACTCAAATGGTATGTGAGAATTGAGAGCCAAGACTTGCAGGAAATTCCTCTGGCTGTGTTCCAATGTTGTATTACAATGTAGCCCTCAGGTCGAGTGAGACTGAAAGCAACATAATTGGTTGCATAAAAATGTATGGTTTTCTGAAACCAACCAAGTGATTTTTTTGTGTGTGTGCAACCTAGTTGTCTTTTTTAAGAAGACATATTTAAAGATCATTCATAAACTATAAACTAACACTTGATGTGCCAGTTATGTTTTATGTGTTCTGTTATTAATTCTGCTACCTAGAACTAATGGCACTCCCCTTCAAAATATCTAGATAGGCCATTATTTCTCAGTAAATGGTGCACCAACAAGGAGACAGAGAAAGGCTTAAGAAATGTCTGAGAAATACAGTCTGCCAAGAACAGTTTCACTTCGAGATATTTTAATATAATTACAGTAATTTGAGAAGGAAGAAAGGATTACTTAAATTAAAATATATTTTTTTCCAGGTGGAAAATGTTCCAGAATATTTTCCACAGTGAAAAGAAAATGCCTACTATCTAGCAAAAAATGGAATTTATTTTTTATTTATTATATGTTTTTTCAAATTATCTGAAATGCTATCATTTTTGAAATGAAAATGTTAGTTATGAATGTTAAATATGCTTTTAAGTACATTTACAATAAAAAGTCACAATGGATTAGGGTTAAAATGTCTTAGTAAAGTGAATGCTGTAATACTTTGCAATTCTTCAAAGGCAAGAAAAAAATAACACAAAATATACTTTTCAAATGCCATAATTTCCCAATGTTTCTGTTTTTATTTAAAATCTTTAAATTGTTGCATTCATTCTTTCTTTGATTGATTTTAGTACCATATTTGAGATTTCCTCATGGTTTCTCATTGCAATTTACCATGTCACATTATATGTTATGTATTTTTATTATTCATGCCATTGTGTTGATTCATATTTCCATGTCTAACTATAAATTTGCTGATTTCTTTCTTTTGTTTCCATCATTATGTGCATTTAATTCATTGAAGAACAAGAAAAATATAACTCATCCACAAAAGGTAAATATTAATGTAACTTTTTTAACAATTTAATATTGTTCCTTTTCTCTCATAGTATATGAGTTATATAACTGTATTTATTGAAATAATGAGCCAAACTATTTAACAGATAGCTTTTTCCGTGCAGTGATTTGGTAGGGCATTTGGTATTAACCGTTTTGTATTGTGAGCAGCTCACATCAAAGAGGAGAAGATTAAAATTAAGAGTATTTTTGCTTCAAAATGTATTTATCCACACTGACAACTAGAAAACGATTCTCTTTGGAAAAGAATAGCATATTTATAATATGTTTTTGTTTATTTGCATTCCCCTGCTCTCATAGATAAAGGGTTTAAGTCTTACCTTCTGTGGTGCAAAGGAGTAGAAAATCCCTGGGTTTTCCTTCTAAATAGCAGTAACCTTATGGCATATTTGGCCCGCTGCAGTCATGCGTCTGGGAAGTAGCTGCCAGGACACTACTCCTCTTGGCCTCAGAAGGGTTAGAATACCCATCAGTTCTTTCTTCCTGAGGGACACAGGAGGGAAACCGTTCAGCCTGCTGTGTCGGCACCTTGCTGACCTGCCTTGTGGTCCTTTGGATCACATTTGCTGTTTGGTCTTTTGGACTTGAGTCCCACGTAGATGCAGACCTCCTCCTACTGTCTTGGGCCACCCTATTTGGTGTTACTGTTGGCTTGATAATTAAATATTTGAATATGAGTTTTCAGCTTAATGAAATAATATTAACAATATTAAAAAGTTATATAATGCTGCATAATTTAATAAAAGTATTTACTCAATATTTATAGATTCGTGATTGAATTAATTTGTTGTCCATAGTAACCCTCAAAGTTAGTCCTGAGAGGACCATCATCCTTATTTTATGAAAGATAAAACTCAGATTGAGAGAGATTAAGAGACTTAACGCATTCACACTGGTGATGTGACCTAGACTGCAAGCCCAGGTCTCTTACTTTGGACCTCCTTCCTGTATACTTTAGTGCATCCTATTTTAATTGGCACAAATCCCAAACATATACCCCTAACTCCGAGTGGATTGAGGTATGTGTTACATCTCTTAGTGTCATAGATTGAAAATGGGAGATGATATTCAATTACTTATATCAGTTTGAATTTATAAAAATATATTTATATTCTGGCACATAATACATATTCTGGAACATAACACATATTCTGGCAAAGTGTCTGACATACTAGGCAATAAATAGACATTAATAAAAATAAAATGTTATTCAGTGAGATCAAGATGCTTTGGTCCCTAGGTTTTACATAGATTTCTGGCTATCTTGCATTTTTAATTCAGGTATCAGAAACACAAATTTAGGTTCAGTAGTACAAAAATGGCCAATACATTGGCACTTATATTCAGAAGAATTTATTTAGATTTGCAAGATAAAATTTAGTTTGCTAAAAGCATTAAATTTTTTGTTGAAGATGGGTCATGACCTCATTCATTTAGCCAAAAGGAAGAAAAATGTAATAATTCTTCATCTGGAGGGCTCTTCCTTCTATATTATTACTAGCCAAAAGCTATAATTTGCTAATCAAAACAAAACAAAATTCATGGGTTGTAGAACCTCAGGTGTATGAAGTGTGCCCCTTTACAGCCATACTACACAGCACATCAGGTCGTTGCGTTTTACAAGGTCACTGTGTCCTGGCTGAGATATGTCATCACTGTACCAAGTCTGCCTTGGACACAGGGTGTGGATAAGCTTCACGGGATGTACCCCAGGGCTGAAAACCACCAAAGAGGCTCATCCCCAAATGCCGCCGGGAAGGCGGAGAGCAGCCCAGGATGCTGTACCCCCCCACCCCGGGATTTAAGGGAGCACAGCTTAGCATGAAAAGCTTGGGAAGCCAGGAAAAGACAGAGCAAATTCAAGAGATTTCTTTAGAGTCAAATTTTAGACTCATCTGCCCCATAGGAAAGATAACGTTTTGTTTTGCATAGAAACCCTGCTGCTGTGAGCTGATCTTTTCTGGGGTCGCTCATATTGGAGAAGTGAGTTATCTTGAGTGCTCCCTGGGTGATGGGGCCTGGCCCAGCCATGCTGAGCTAACGACACAGGCCACCGACCCCTAGGGAGAGTTGGTTTTTGATGAATAGAAGACGAACTTGTAAGACGTTCCCAGTTCGTTGAGGATTAAGAGGTTTCACAAGATGCAAGATTTTCAGTGTTAAAACCAGGACAGCTCTGGGCGAACTGGGAAGGTTGGTCGCCCTAACTGTTGGGAACCACTATATAATTGTACAGCATATTTTGCAAAGCACTTCCAGAGAGGTATAAGATACCATGAACATTTTTAATGGCAGATAGAATGTATAGGGCACTTCCTCTATGTCAGTGACTTGACTGAGCGTGTCATGTATTCATCTCATATTTGTGCAGCAACCTGAGACATAACTATTCGTATCCTCATTTGCCAACTGAGGAAGCTGAAGCTTAGAGAGATGCAAAACCTGGCCCTGTGTCAGTCTTCATTTGGGAAGTGGTAGGACAGGGAACTGGGCTCGAGCCTCGCTCCAGAGACCTCGTTCTGAACCACCGTGACAGGTAGCCTCTCCCACATTCGGCATTGACCGAGCACCCACTGTGCGTCGATACCACGTAATTACGGTAATAACCTGGGCACAGCCCGAAGGAAGGCGTGATGACTCCTTTTATAGAAAGAGGGCACAGGGGTTACGAGGTTGCCCACAGTAGCAAAGCTGCTGTAGGACAGAGCTAGACAGTGACCCCATGGCCCATGTTCTGTCCACTGCCTCGTGTCACTGTCACATCTACCACTCACAGCACCGGGAGGCCCACTTAGGGGCCATACCTCCCCCGGTGACCTGATTTTGGGCCGCGCATCTAAATCTTCCAATCCCTGGCTTGCTCTTCAGATGAAGCTTGCGGCTTGAGAACAGGAAGCCAGTGTATTTGGGCAAAGATAACACAAATTTTGGGCTGAAAAGTTAACGGAGGAAATAGAAATGTTCCTAGCAGGTTATTTACCTTTTACCTCCCCCTTTATGTTGGAAACTAATAGACCCTATCTTTTTAGGATTCACAGACTGTTTTATAGGCATATTTTAAATCATTCATTCTAAAAGTAAGCCAATTTCTCCCTCTCTGCTACATTTCTTGGACAGTTTTAAAGAGCCCATGAATGTAGTTTGGGGGCATCGAAATAATGATATAAGAAGATCAAAACAGAACCAGAAATTAAATGACTTCAAGGTGAGAAAAAATGTTATTATCATAATAAATTTCTAATTTATATGCCTTTAAGATAGTATTTCTTAAGTGCATTAACTTTTTGCCTTTTGGAAGCAATTTGGAATCATAACAAAACACATTATACTGCCTTTTCTACAAATATGAATTCCCTTTATCATAAAAAATGTGTAATTTACACACACAGAATGAAAGGCAGAGTTCAAGTGACTAAATGGTTTAAACAGGAATAAAGAGCAAATAGCATCTGTTGCGTTTTGTTTTCCTGTTTCACTAATAAAATATATAATAATTATTGCAACCAGGCCATTTAAGAATTATCTCTAGTCAACTGATTTTTTAAGTTTCTATTTTAAAAATGCTCAAATAAAGTACCTATATCTTCTTTTTGAAATATTGACAAGAGCAGTTTGAATGTTTAGTCATGCAAAATGTAATTTTTATGGAACTATTAGCATGAATCTTAATTAGGTGTAATTCATATTTAAAAGTAAAAATCATTTTAATAATTTTCTGTTACATTATTTATTGTTTAAGTAGTTGCACACTTAGTAGTATACTATGGTTATGAAACACATTATAGGAAAATATTATGTAACTTGACTTTTGCCAAAATAAGTAAACTAGTTTGTATATTCTTTACAGGCAGCATTATTTTAACTGTCATTAAGTAGAAAAGTATTTCAACTTTATTCACATTTTTCTTAGATGCATATTGAGTAGGTGCATATTACCCAGGTGATTCATTTGTTGTCACTGTGTATTAAGATTTCAAGTTCCTTAACCTTCTAGGGCTTTGCTTTTCCTGGACACTTATTATGAATATTCATGAATGTTTATTCATAAATATTTAGAGCTCCATTAGTAAAAGTGTCTAATTGATCCATTGCTCTTTTTGTCACAAACCCATAACTATGGTCGTCATTCTAGCCTTCCCTTTAAACTTTAGGGACGTAGCAAAGCGACCCATGTAAAACAGTTCCAAATTCTTGGTTTGGACCCTTTTTTTCCATTCTGCTGATTCAAATGTGAATATTTATAATAGTAGTAAAGACTTTTAAAACTTCAAAGTATTTAGCACTTAAATCAACCAATGGTCAAATTGTCAGATATGCCCCCTTGAGGGAAAACGTCGTTTCCCCTTCCTCCCTGGGGTCTGTGGGTCGTGCAGGAGAGGCTGCTGAGAAAAGGCTGACGTCTAGCCATGAATAGACTCTTTGATTTTTCTCCTCCAAAGCTGTACATTTCCCCTAAATATCGTACATTTTTTTTTGCAAACTTTAAAATTTGTAAACACTTTTTACAGAAAAGAAGGGAAGAGACATTGAATTCAGTAGTTATGCCACCTTGAGCCTTTCAAGATAGAGTCTGTTGCCATCAGTATAATTGGAATAATGAAAAATGATGGATAAGCGTATTAGAGATACAGGGGGTAAACAACGCGACCCCTTAGGGAGCGAGTCTGTTGTTCCCCGAGAAACCTTCATGCCATGGGCGACTCTGCGTTCTGAGTGTGTCCTAAGCAGTGCCTCGTAAGAAGGACAGTTCTCCCTTTCAAGACGGAAACACATTTAAAAACTGTTTACTACATCTGTGACTCTGTTTCTGCAAAGAATCTAAAACAAAAGTGGATATACATATACGTATAACTGATTCACTTTGCTATACACTTGAAACTAACACAACATTGTAAATGCTCCAGTAAAAATTCTAAAAAGTGAATCAAAACAAACATAAAAGCAAGAGGTATGAGACTGAAAAAAATCATGTGCCTAAAACCAGCCATCAGTTAAAAATCACGTGCCTAAAACCAGCCATCAGTTAAGTTAAACCAAAAGCAAGAGGTATGAGACTGAAAAAAATCATGTGCCTAAAACCAGAGAGATGTTACAATGTAGATTTAAACAGAAAAATTTTAAAGCCAATTTTTAATGCCTCTGTTCTGTTTAGAAACACCATGAGCAAAAGTTTTGTTTTAAAAAAAAGACATTTTGTTCAAAGACATGATATAGGAAAATAATAAATAGAACAAAACATAAAACTCTTTAAAAATAAAAATTTTAAAAAATGAAAAGCTGTTTAACTCTGTGTAACACAAAAGGGCAAGGTAAAATGACAGACTTTCATCTGACTTCCTTATCTGTCCAGTATCTGATTAATATTTTCAGTGTTACTCTGGGACTTGGCAACTTTGACACTGAAAGTGAGATCAGGGTCTGGAAATCCTGAGCTTTGTTTTAGGTAGTTGAGTGAAAATCAGCTAAAACAAGAGAGAGCCCTGGGGTTTGGGCTGCAGCGAGATTTGAGTGATAATACAGACAAATTACCTATTTCCCCTACGTCAATATTCCATTTCAATTATCTATACTAAAACACAGGCTGTTTTCTTTAAAAATCCTTAAAGGCAATGTGGTTTTTCACTAAATGTGTTACTTACTTGTTGTGTTTTATGTTTCTCATACTGGATAGATGTTATATTTTATTTTATTGTTTATGTAACTGTAGCATAATCCTTAACATTTAAGAGAATTATACAGGGGTGCAAGGGCAACAGTTTTGCACATTTCTACCCTTGCAAATTGAAATGCATTTTATTCTAGGAAGATGACCCATTTCTGGCATTTCTGTAGAGTCAAAATATTTTAAACATTTAATCTTTATTTATACATACTGTATACGCCAGGGGAAAGGAGGTGGTGTGTAAGTACTCTATCAAAGTTGCTTATTATATTCAAATGACTCCAAAGATAAGGGTGAACATGAAAGGACTACATTATCTTTTAACTGGAAAAAAAAAAATGATAGAAAATAACAAAATATAACCAGTAAATTTTTCCCCTTAACTTCCATGGTTTTGGTAAATTGGCAAATTCAAAAAAAGTAAAAATGCTGGAAATTAGTTAATTGAGCAAGAGAGTAAGTCATTGTAGTTTTCCATTTTTTGAAAATGTGAAAAAAATATCAATACCCTAATGAAATAATACAGAGTCGTAGACTACAACAGCGGGAAGTTACTCTAAGTTACTTTCTCCTCCCTTTACAAATGAAAACTCCGTAATGGACAGATTTCAGGACTGATCAAGGCCACGGTGACGGATACTGATGCCGCTAAGGTTGTCATCTCTGCCGAATCTTTCCCAGTCCTGAGTTCCGACCATTTCACTCCATTGCTTCCAGATGTATGGACAATGTTCACACATCTTAACAATTTGTATTCCTCTAAAGTCGAGAAAGCTGTGTGTAGAGACTAGCGTTGCAGTCTTGAATTTTCAAATATAAAACCATCTTTCTTTCTCTTCAGGCTGTGTATAGCTTATAATGATTACAGATTCAGTCAGCTAAATTTTTTCATCTTTTATTACTTTATAATTTTCACGTTTCCTACTGTTTCTTGTATTTGAGTGCCCGCTAGTACTGATTTTTGACAATAAGATGCTTCGGAGAAGGGGTTTTGTCACTGCTGTCAGTAACTGAGATATTGCAAGTGCTTCCTGCATCTGTTTAATTCTACCTGACAGCTTTCAGGTGTGTGGTCATTTATCATCGCTCTTTCTGAGACACGCACTGGACCAAGGTCGGGGCTTGACTGTCGCCAAACTCGCATTGTATCAGTAACAGCAAGGAAGCAGAGGCGTTATCTATCATAAAGTGTGATAGCACTTTGTAGTTAATTAGACGAGCTTAGTTATCCTGTGCAAATGTTACCGTGTTTCACCTTTGACACATGAACTAGCTAACCTTGTTAGAAAATAAAATACTCATAATCTTTTTACTTCAATATATTTAATAATATAGAAATTTTCATTATTCCTATTCTCTTTTACACTGTTTCACCTGGAATACTTGAAAATACAGTCTAAACAATATATTACATGGATTATCATTTTTGCCTATAAACACAAGCATTTGAAATTTCAAATTCATGTTAATTTCTAGATGCATAAGGAGAAATGTGAAAGATTTAAGGACTTTGAAGAGCAGAGCATATATATTTATATATGTATTTATATATTGTAAATAATTGTAAATTTGTGAATATTTAAACCACATTTATGAAAATTTAATGTTTAACTTATAATTATCAAATTACACAGAACCATAATATTCACAATATTTTAAAGCAAGTCATGAATGTCTGCTAAGTCAAAGTAGTTTCCCAGAAAATCACATTTCTCTTTGGAAAAGGTGGTACTATAGAAATTTTTCAGTGGTGGGTTAGGGAAGATTTATTAATGATTCTTAAGCTTTCTTTTTTTTTTTAAAGTCACAGGCCTCTTTAGTAATCTTATGAAAGGGATAGATCTAGAAAAATGCACATAGACACAAACACAGTATTTGCAAATGACTTCAGCTTCTTCAGTTTCACCAAAGATCACCTACAATACTAGAATTCATAGCAAAACATGGGGCATGAAAAGAGAAGTAATTATTTTAATCTGTCTTTATTTTTAATAATACCTAAGACTTTCCATTAGAAAACTCTAATAAATTACTTTTTAAATTGTATTTACTTTTCTCACCTTGCATGCTGCAATCAGTTATTCTCTCTGAGTTTAGAAGACAAGAAATTATTTCATAAGTATTGTTTGAACTTAACCTCTAAAAAAAGTTCTAGTTTTATACTTTCTTAATTGTAATGTTGAGCTGATATTTGATATGTGTACATTCATTGGATAAAAATAGCAGAGTTTAAAAATAACAGTGGATATAGAGTAAAGTTGATCTAAAGAAAACATATTAAGTTCAATAAATACCTTTTAGGTAAATTAATATTTGCTTTTTAAAAAGCACAATTTATTCAACATCAAACACATCAGTCAGCTTGTAGAAAGCATAGTGAAAAATTCCAGCTTTTAAAAAAAAGCTTCTGTATAAAATTACAATGTTAATTACACCCTAGGGGCTAGGAGAAATGAATTATGTTACTATCACTCTAT
Organism: Eschrichtius robustus; assembly: GCF_028021215.1. Lineage (NCBI taxonomy): Eukaryota > Metazoa > Chordata > Mammalia > Artiodactyla > Eschrichtiidae > Eschrichtius > Eschrichtius robustus. Next base: position 116,629,042 of record NC_090832.1, read on the forward strand.
GGGCAATTATAACTGAAATAACTGTACTATATGTAAGCTATATTTTCATTAAAAGACTAAGTGAAATTACATGATAATTATATTTGTCATAGAAAATGAGAGGGGTTATTTCACTCTCTAGTATGTAGCAGTGTTTGAAATTAAAAAAAAAAAAACCCAGAAGTCCCCGAATTTAAAATCTTTTTAAAAAGGAATAGTAACTGGCACTTTAATGATTTTGTTGGTTTCCAATGCTAGCAGTATTCAGAATGCTCCTAAAATGTGAGTTTAATGCTAGGATTTGTGGAAGAATTAGAAAATATTTTATTTCATGTTTTAATTTTGCTATTGGTATTAAAATTGTTAATATAAAAATTTTAAATGATCAGTAATCATTCTTTTCAAATTAAGATATTTGAGCTCTCTGGGCTGTGGTTAATTTTACTTTTAGTGAGATACTTAACAGATAATCATATTCCAAGGATTCAATTAATTTCTAATCATTACCAAATATCTATTATTCTCTCTATAAATCATGTACATTAATAATCATGTCTTCTGGTTCAAACTTGTGATAAATATTCTATTTTAACTCATAAATTTTTCTTACTGTTTAGATTGACACACCCATAATCCAGAAATGATGTCAATTTATTCCACAATATACAGTTGAAAAAGAAAATGCAAAATAAGCAAAATCTGTAGAAAAGTTAAAGAACTGCCAAATTAACACTGAAGCCTCTTCATTGATGTTTATGAAAAACAATTTTACTGAAACATGATCACTCGTATAAACAATTATTTTAGAATACACACTAATGTACACATAATCAGGAAATAATGAGAAATGTTTTTTTAAAATGTTAATTATATGTAATTATCTGGCTTTTGATATGAGTAGGTCAATGATAAGCTGTTTGCATTTTGCTTCTGATCTTGGAATCCGAGAGCAAGCAATGAGGACATAACAAACTACATTTTTGCTGGCGAGTCAAGGGGTCTAGTCATGATTTTGAAAAAAAATTAATTTGGAGATTTCCTTTCTTTGACAGATTAGAAGGTGTCAAATTTCACTTGTTTAGGAACAAAGATAGTACGTTAATCATTTTTGGAAGGTCAAAGCGAAGTCATATAAAACCATTTTAGGGATTCAGTTTGTTGTTGGTATTTTTTAAAGTCTTTGAAAAACCTGCTACGGCTGCCATTTTCCTTTGGTATTGGCCTTGGTCCTGTCTGTTCTGCCTCTGCTTCAATACCCAGTGAGTTTACTCTGAAAGCAGAATGACAGCTGTCACCACCAGCAGGTCTTCTTGAGAGCTATGCAACACAGAGAGCAGCCTTGTCCAAGAGAAAAAAAAAAAAAAAGACCACATTTAATAAAGGGAAAAAAAGAAATGAAACGAGTAAGAAAGAAAGGAAATCTCATTTACCTTTGTAAACTTTAGAAAAGCCTTCAGAATTGCTAGTCTGGATGCAGTTGGTTTTAGAAAAGAATAAAAACAAAGTATGACTGAAAGTATCTAGCTTTTGACAAAACAATCTGCCTGGAGAGTCTTCCAGGTTCATTAGATGGAAAGCCATCCTGAATTCTTGGAGATGAAAACCGTGGTCTTCTCTAAGGGGCGGCTGTAACCCACAGGTACTTTGCTGATCACACCGCCTTGAAAAGAATCTGAATCCTCTTGCTTAATTTTTTCATGGCTTCTTGGCCACCAGCTGCTGTGTCCCTCAGGCTCTCCCTAGGAATCCTGTGTCCCCATGTCTTTCCTTAATAAGCTTTTTTCCCAAGCCCAGGGGGAAAAAAAAATAGGATTCATTTCAGTTAGGCTACCACTGTGTTCTTATGATTCAGTTTTGAGTTTTGCAAAATAAAGATTTAAAATCAACCATGTCATAAGCTAAGTAATTCTATTTAAAGCAATGAGGTGTTGTCCTGGCAAGGTTAAATCACCAGAACTGCTTCAAGCTGCTTCAGGCAGTGCCTCTTGGGAAATAATCTTTTCAGTGTCAAGTAACTGATCCCCTAAGAATTACATGACGCTAAACGTAAAGGTCACAAAGCTATGGGCTAATCAATGTCAAAAATTTCTTAAAATTAATATCATTGCTGAGAAGATTAAGCTAACATCGTTTAAATCTGCTTCTATCACGTGACCCAGGAGGTACCACGTCACAGGCAGATGGCAGAAAGAAGACACATGCACATTTTCTCATTGGGTATACAGCCTTCTATAAATACAACTCACATTTTTCAATAACTTGTCTCAATTCCTAATTCTCTTGAGTAGCATTTTGCTTTATATTACTTATTATGACTCCTTATATATTGTCAAGTAATTAATACATTTCTGAACTGCTTTTCTCAAGATCTCTCTTGAACCATCCTTTAATCATAATAGTCATCATTTATGGTCTCAAGTCAACATTTTCAAAGCAAGTGTGCATGATTGCTTCATTCACATAACGGTGACATTAGGGATTGATAATCGTCTAATTTACTGAATTTACACAAAGCTAAACATCTAACAGCTTGGTGTGAAAATTACAATTAAAACATTTACCCACACATTTCACAGCATGTATTTATCTCCTGGGCTATGAGCCTGTATTTGAACACACAGTAAAAGCTACATATTTATTGAATTTTTATAATGAGTGTCAGTGTCTTTTATCAGGGATCACAGGCCATGTTTAATCACTGCAATGGAAAAAATGTGTCAACAAGTGTCTTTATAAACCCCTTGTAAGACAGGAAGTCAGCACTCACAACTTAAAAATAAATTGTAGCACTTGTTGCAGAGATTGGCAAGAGATAAGTTGTGAAACATAAACGTAGGTCTCACAACGCAGGTATACGTACACAAGTGTATTCTTCACTCTTCATTTGTAAGAATGTAAAAATTAAAGGCAGGGTTTTAAAGCCAAGCTGCTTGTGATGGATTCTGACTTAAAATAGCTCATACTTTATTGAAGGCTGTAATTCTTCCCATATAAACAATCACTCCTGTTTCTTAGGAGATGATAAAGGCATAACTGGAATACACATGTTTATTTACAAATTTAAATTAAAGAGCTAAAGTTCTATATCACATTTTCAAAAAGTATGAATTTCATTTATGTTTTCTTCAGAAATAGAAAACGAATCTTTTCTCTTAGCAAGTCCATTTTTAAGAATGGCAAATATTCATGAAAAGCGGCTGGTAGAAATGAAGGGTTTAATAAGAATGCCTCAGAAAAGCAGGCGCTCTTCCATTACAAGAGTTTTCAGGTGACTCCTGCAGCTGAGGGTGTCACATGGTGTGCATGCATGTAAATAAACACGTGTATCTCTGTGTGATGTGTTCTATCTATATGTACAAGCAACAACCAGTTCATTCAACAGGAAGCATATTTTCACAATTCAATTCGGTTTCACTTAATCACTCATGAATGGAACTGAGATTATTTCACATCCGATAAAGACGTAGGATCCTTAGCTTTTGTTACTAACCTTTGTGACCCCCATTCTGTGTGATTTGAGTCACGTTCACCTTTAGAGCGACAGTTGCTAGCATTGTATCTTCTGCCTTTTTTTTTGTTAATCGTGTGATTTCGAAATTTTATTTGATTGAAGTCATATCAAAAGCATTGCAATCTTAAACCATTCGGTTCCTCAGAGGCGCTTCGGTGTTTTAACAGACTCCCGTTGTGTGTTTTTGCAGCAAGCTTAGTAGTGGAGGAGCGAACGAGACAGATGAAAATGAAAGTGCATCGATTTAAGCAGACAACAGGGTCTGGTTCTAGTCGAGAACTTGATCGCGAGCAATACTCCAAGGTAAAACCAGTAACCAACCAATAGTTCCCCTGGTAAAAAAGTACCTTATGGGTAGCAGGTAGGACCAGTGAGCACCAGGTTATAGGAGAGAGGTTATCCTTCAGGTGATGGTCTTGCATCATAACCTCTCTCCTCTTGATATTTTCACAAGATATAAGTTTAGTAACATATTGTCTGTTAACCTGGATTAAATGTTTTATCTAAAAAGAAAATGAAAATACTTGATATTAAAGTCACTTGATGATCGATTGTCGTGGTCAGATTCACATAAATAAGCAAGATATGTGAAACCATTTTATTGCTTGAATATCACTTAATATTGTATTTTAAATATTAAGATATAGAGTTATACTCTTAAATACTAGTTGAGGTTGATATTCCTATGGCGATTTCTTAGTGAATGATAGAAATTATGTGATGTGAGATTTCTTATTGATCTGTCTTTAGTGAGAAAAATAACTGATTTCAAACTCTCAGAAACTGAAATCCACACAATTTCAAGTGAATAAAAATTTAATGTATATTTCAATATTATTTTGTATGGATGCAATAAGGAGTTTATAAACTACTGACTAGCATCTGATAATTTTGATTAAAATATGCATAGAATTTTATACTTCATGAAGCAATTTTAAATTTATTATCTGGTTTATTTAAAAACCTTTTTTTTTAGAATACTACAAAAGTGGCAGCAGCCACTACAGGACAACCCGTGTTTTAATCTGATGTCAAGAATCCTTTTGGAAGTAATGACCTTTTCGAAATTCAAAATTAAATAAAACGTTTTTAGCTTGTTATATGAACCTAGAAAAACCTCCTCATTTTTAAATATTGGAGGTTGTTCATTATATAGCCAGATATTCAGGGACTAACACAAAAATATGAGGTGGTGACAAAATCTGATTTGTCACCAGCCCACCATAGAGCCATATGTGCTGGATGCCGTCTTATCACTTTATATCTTAGTTTAGCTGCAGAAGGGTTCTTCCAACTGGACAACGTCCAAGGTCGCTGTGATTCAGCGGGGCTCAACTCCCAAGGAGTCTGAAACAGTATTTTAAAAAGTAAAATCAGTAAAGAAAAAAAAAATCAGTAAGCAAAATATCTTGATGTTGCATAGAGTTGCTGATTCCAGCTCCACATATTTTTTCCTCCAGTTTGTTCTTTATGATATTATTACTTCATCTGCTGTTTGTCTGTCTTTATGGATATCATCATCATTTTTGCTTGCTTTTACTACAAATGCAGTAACAATTAGGAAGCAGCATAAGTTAGGTTTTCTTCCTCCACTGTTGCGTGTTCTTATTTAGAAACGATCTTTAAAGCTGGAAATGTTTTCTTGATTTCTTAGCATTATGTCAAAGGATGAGGTCAAATAGAACAGCAGGGATAGGCAGAGTCAGTGCAGGAAACAAGAAAGAGATAAATATAGAGAATCAGCGTTAAAAGACTGAAAGCCTTTTCTGAACTAGGTCTCTCATCATTAATCCGTTAATCAAAAAAAAAAAAAAACTATAAAATGAAGTGCCCTAGAAGTCTAAATCACCACTAACACATATTCATAACGAAATGAAAAGTAGGATTATCTTGGTTGGGAGATTCCAAATTCTCTGATGGGTAGAAATTTAGAACTTGAAAATACCTCAAAATGATCTTCAATTCCAGCTCTCTTATTTACCAAATTCATGAAAACTGAGGCCCCCTCAGAAGAAAGGAGGCGCTTTCCCAACATTAACAAAGCCTTTCTAGGGAGTGGTGAGCCCACCAACTCCTGATCTGGAACTTAGATCCCCTTCGTTCCTCTTCTGACATCACTGAAATGTACACATGACTCCAGTTTGATTCAGAGGTTCTTCTATGGCTTTTGATTTGCATGCAGTTAAATTATCATATTCTATCATTCCTTCCTTATTTGCACAGGCATTCTTTTCCTTTTCCTCTCTCATTGCATTTAAATATTAAAAAACCCATTACTTTCAAATATATTACTATTGCTCTTACTGCATACATTGATACTACTATATTACATAAATAAAATTATTATAAATTATATTGATAAGTGTGAGATCAAAGATATGGTATCTTTAAAAACATAAGACTATAGGGCAGGAAAAATATATAAGGTAAAATAACAAATAATTAGCTTATTTTTAATTTTATATGTTAAGTAAAAGGTAAGTACTCTCTACAATTCTAAGATTCCTAATGCTTACAATAAAATTTTTAAATAGTTTACAGTAGCAATTCCAGTTAAACCTCTCGCATTTTTTTCTTTCTTAAATTTATCCTTTTATCTCAACCTTTTTACAATTTACTTTACAAAGATCTATTTTTATTTATATAGTTGAGAACCAGTATTTTCATAAATTTAATATACATTACATTGTGAACTTTATTCCTTTATTGACTTATTTTTAGTGTTTTAATTCATTTGGCATTTTGGATGAAGCAGTGCACCTTAGTTGACATTCTGCCAAATTAGAAATTGGTTAACCGCTTTCAAAATATTTATAACCAAACACCAACAGAACTAGATTTTCTTCAGGGCAAAGAATTACCAGACACACGTAGTATAATTCCTAAGATGTTTCAAACCTGGCATCTCCTTTAAAGTATTAAATGAACCTAATTCCATCCTGAGTAAGGAGTTAGCACTAACTTGGCTTTTGAGAAAACACAAAACTTCGTATCTCTGAAATGTGACACTGTGCTGGTTGTTCACTGATGTTAGACAGAGTCGCATGCCTTGGTGATGGAGTAAAATTCATAACTGGAGAGTGAATTTGCATGTAGGCCTCACATTTTAAAGAGCACTTGTGTTTCTGTAACCCAGGAACAGCAGGCAGGATTGACGTGATGGTTTTTGTAGGCAGCTGCCAAGAGTTTATTATTACTTATGAAAATAACAGCCCTGTTATTAGAGCTTCCCCTCATGTCAAGGACAAATTTCCCTGCTATGTGATCAGTGTAAATTTCTCCTGAGGAGGCTACATTTCTCAAAATATAATTAACGTATTTGCATTAAAATAGTTAATTGTTAAATAGGAAATGTAAAGAATCATGCTTGATGAAAAGGCAAAGTGATTATTTAAACTTTTAACAGATTTTGAAAATAAGTAGATACAGTAGTATAAAGTGAGTATAAAAGCCTTTCTGTTCCTTCAAATAACCAATGTGAAGAAAACTGTGACATGGTGTCAGAATGGTGGATTATTCTTTACCCCAATATAAAAGATTTTTAATATGACAAACAATCTTTTAAAATCTCTTGGCTGGAATAGCAAAAGTCTATAGACAAAAAGGAGGAGAAGACATGATTTATAGAAAAGGAGGATTTGTTTAGTTGGAGAAATAATTCCGTGCACACTCACATGCTCTTATGCTATAGTCTACACTGCTTATGATTGGCATTTGCCAAATAAGGGGAGAATTTGTGCTGGGATCACGCCATGCCAGAAAATCTCTTACAGCTGGGTAAATTTTTATTGTATTAGAAACCAATTCATTCATATTCTCTCATGGACAAGCTATCATTTCAATGTTTGGAGACATTATAATAATCACATAACATATTTACTTAGCAAAATAGTTTCAGAAACAAGTAATATAGGAAATATGTTTGTACCCCACTAACAGAATTAAATTCAGATTCCACTATGTGAGCATATTTTTTACATCTATTCTGTAAATAAAAAACAGCTCTTATTGAAATGAATCCTGTCAGTCAGCACCATACTATCAGATAGGAAAGAATTTAGTGGTAAAACATTATCATGTTACTTTATCATAAACCATATTAATTTTAAATCATACATGAAGTTATATAAATAGCTCAGTTCTGAACATAATAGCATATATGCACATCCTTTTGGATTATAATGAAGCATATGGCTTTCAAAAACAGATCATGCAATTATGAAGAAATTCTTTGGAAAGATAATTTTATAGATATTCTATGAATTTGAAATTGTTTTCATGCTTGATGTGAAATTCTTTGCCCAAAACATACACATGAGAGATGAAAAATTAAAACTAACATTTAAATACCTTAGGCCTGAACTACTAGCACTTGAAAGATTATTAAATAAGCATGATCCTTTCTCTAGAAGTTTTTAAAAAGTATTATTGTCTTATAGTTCTTTTTGTATATACAGATCTACAATTTAGCACCATTTTATTTAGTATTCTTTAGCAAGACAATTGTTTATACAAATTTTTAGAAATGGAGTGTTTGGATTATTTTAGATATATTAAAACTCATTTGCTATGGAGCAGAGAGGATGGATGAGTTTTTCTACAAGTTTAGCAAACATTTGATATTTTCACACCTTAGAACATAAATGCAAAAGTGAATTGCTTGATAAGAAACTTAAATACCCATTGTTTGGTCATGTGTCCCTTTAGTTATGTGTTCTTTTTATTTTATATAAGAAGTTATATTATCTTACCTTCCAGTACCTACCAATAGAAAATCAAGTATATATTTGTTATTTTAAAGTTGTAGATACTTATATAACTGTACTATTTATTATGATTAAAACACACATATAAAAATAAAAATATAGACTGTATAAAGCTCTTCACTGTGTGATTCTTTGCACTAAGAGAGTGAAGTAGAAAAAAAGAGTAGATTAACTGCTTTGAAACCTTCACAAGTTTTCATCTTTTACCTAATGATTTCTAAGACCTCAGGTAATGAATACTAAAGACAAATATAAAGACACATTTAAATATGAGATATAGTGTATCTTGAAACTTTAATAGGAATCCAGTTTTTACTTTCAACACTTAGTTGATAGTTTAAACCTGAAAATAACTAATTAAGCCATAATAGCAAGAAAGTCAAAGTCCAGTCTTTGCCTCAATCCTTCTGCTTTCATGTCAGTGCTTTTTTGCAGAGAGATGTGTTTTTTGGTTACATTTGAGAGAATGTGATGTCTTAGAATAGGGAAAGTGTGTAGGTAAATTGAATATAAGTTTTAGACTCAAGAAGCACAGACAGATGGAAGCAGTGTACCCCATGGATAGAGTAGAAGGTGAGTAGAATCTGTAGGCAGTGACGAAAACCCAGGCAAGGAAAGAGGAACTGATGTACTAGAAAAAATAAATAATACAATTTTGAGGTCTTAAGTATGTGCAAATCATTTATCCAATGAATTTTCCACCCAAGCATTGACCCTCTCATTTTACGATTCAGTCCTTATAAACCACTCCTTACCATTCGAAGCGGGCCGGGTTGTGATACTGGAACCCACGTATCACGCTAGCGTTTGAGTTCTTCTAGACTCCACACCTATGTTTGCGAAAGTGCACTTTTGCTTGATGTGGGCTGAGTAGCCGTTAGCCTCACCATGTGTGTCTCTGTTTGCCAGCCTCCGATGACAGAGCTCACGCTCTCTTGTTCTCCATCCTTAGTATAACGTACATACAGATCAGTACCGAAGCTGCGACAGCGTCTCCGCCAGATCCTCAGACAGTGACGTCAGCGACGTGTCTGCCATCTCCAGGACCAGCAGCACCAGCTTCCTGTCCGAGCAATCTGAGCGGCCCCGGGGCAGGACCAGGTGAGTGGATGCCACCGTGTGTACAAACCGGGTAAAACTGCACCGCGCTTCCTGAGTGTTCTCACTCAGACAGGGGTTAGGTCAAGTAAGTAGCAAAAACATTTCATTGAAGCTACTGGGACTAGAGCGAGTCCAGCGTTGATTCACCGTTGTGTAACGTTGCCTGGACTCTTTGGTGCTTACTATAAGATGGGGCTGTAACCAGAGTCATATTTTAGAGGTTGCTCTAAAATTCCTTCTGAAGTGATTAAATCCACAAAGCATTCTTTAGTCCAGTGTCAGAAAGCTCTCTCTGTAAAGGGCCCCATAGTGAGTATTTCAGGCTCTGCAGGACGATCTCTGTCTCGACGCTCTACATTGCCACTGAGGTGCAGAAGCTCTGCAAACAAGTGAACACAGTCCTATTGCAATAAAGTTTTATTTGCAGAACAACAGAGAGCGAGCTGCATTTTCCCCTAGGCTGTAGTGTGCTGATCTCGCCTTCAATCACAGAGCAGTTGGTCCGCCTTCAGGTGGGTGTGATAACAAAATACACACCCCTCTTTTACAGTAGGGGAGATGTAAGAAGTTTGCATGAAGTTTGTTTAAATCACCGACAGTTATCTTGGTTCTCACAAGGCAAATAAACCTGCCGAAAGGGAAAAGACCTCAGGAATCTGGCGCCATTTTCAGTACAGCAGACTCAGTATGGACAAGGCATGTTTTATATTTGTTCTTGACTAGTTTCCAGAAGTAGAAGTTTCATTGAAGGCATTTTGGGGTTGATGAGAGGCCCAAGAAATATAAATGTTCAAAACAGGAGCAACTATCTTCCTAATATTCCGAAAGCCTTTTATGATGGCACATTTTGATGATGTATCCTGGGGCATTCCCTCTTCCTGGATTTCTCTGCACCTAGCTCCCATGTTGAAGCAAACTGAGACCAATTATCTTACAGTTAATTAACAATGCCACACTGAGATTCTACAGGAGCAATTCCGATCGATCAAGACATTAAGAGAACGTTTTATCTCTATTTTGAATATTCTCAGCATCTGGTCCTAACAGGATATTAAGTTCTCTAAAATTTAAGAAAGAATGAAAGAGCTAAGGAATGTAGCCATATTGAGCTGCTAGGATAGAGGGGTAAAAATGATTATAATCGATTCCTTTCTATTGAAATATTATTAAGATATTATGTTTCAAAACCTATTCAGTTAAGCAAGAATATTGATAAATAGGGCTTAAACAAAGACTTTTTTCACTTTTAATCACTAAAAACAATTTACTAAATAATTACAAAACCGTAAATCTTGAAGTAATTTTATGTTCACAATAGAGCCATGTACCCTGAGTCCTGTGCTGTAAAGTATGACTAATTAACAGAATTCATGTTACCAACCAACTGTGAGAATAATATGTGGGTCCACTGTCATTCTCTTGAAATTTCAGGAGAATAGGTTCTTCAGAAATTCATCTTCAGGAAAAATTTGGCTGTATGATTTTTGAGGAAGAAAGCAAAGAACAGAGGAATTTTAGGGGGCTCAACAACAAGGGACTATGGTTTTATACAAAGGAGGAGAAAGAACTTCATGGTAGTGATTGGAGCCAAGGTTACTCTGCGGGAAAATGCTAGTGTATCAGATAATACTCACTATAACTAAATCATGACAAGAAGCAGAAGACAGAAGATTTTTTGCCTCCTTGATTCATATAACATTTATTATGTATTGAAGGTGGTGGGGATGGAGTAGACCTAGGAAGGGTGCAAATAAATTTCTTAATGACAAATCCATTTTCTGAGGGCATTTCTCTGTTTCCGGCTTCCCTTTCCCTTCTCTGTGGTTTAGAGCACATTTGAGCTCAGTTATTTTTATGTAAGTGGATTATGTAAATGCAGTCAGTTAAGCTAATGGCTAAACAAGTTTCCCCTGAAGCTAATGTGAAGAAGTATTTTCCTGCAGTCCCATACTTTAGATCAGGGATTCTTTATATGTGGTGCATGTTTGATTCCTTAGAACACTTAGGAGGAACAAAGAGGGTAAGATGAGCTATGGGAGGGGCAGGTCTTCCTTCTTACATCTTTTCATGTATGTCCTTCCCCCTAAGTATCCTCACAGGTGCACGGACACACATGTACACCCCCCCGACACACACACACACACACACACACACACACAGAGTTACTTTGGGTCCACCATCAGCCCCATGGTAGAAACCTGAGAGGAGGGTTTGTGATGAAAAATAAAAATGACATCAAAAGGTTGCAGGCTCTTCAGCTTTAAATATTCCCAATTCTTGTAACACTATGAATAATGATTTTTCTCAATATAGTACTGCTTTGCATTTCTGTTTTTTTTTTTTTTAGTAACTAACACCTGCATAGGTTTTAAAATTTTATTTATTCAAGTTCATGGATAAAAGATGAAAAATGTGATCAATATAATAATAGATGTATTTACATTTCATAATAGGTACCAGCAAACTTTTGAGTTCCTATCAAGCGTAAAGGCTATTATTTTCCAAGACTTCATGAAAGTATAATATCTAGGCCGCATACTCAAGGAGATTATAATCTGTTTAAGAGTTTGAAACCTGTTTTTATATCCTGATCCCCTGCACAGCTGACCCTTGAACAACGGTTAGGATAGAATCAAGACTCAAACCCTAGTTCTTTTGATTCCACATATTGTGATCTCTAACTGAACACAAAATTTTCCCCACACGCAGTTAATTTAAAGATCTATGGAATGAAAATATAAGTACTATATTTACTGAAAAAATCCCCATATAAGCAGATCCACGCAGTTCAAACCCGTGTTGTTCAGAGGTATATGTCTTCACTCACATCTTCCTGTGACACAGGAAATGTTTTACTATGCATTGCCTTGGATGGGTTTTCATCTGGAAGTCATTAAAAGGATTTAGAGGACACTGTAGCATCCCCTGAAGGCAGTGCTCAGTACCTAAAAGTCAGCCAGGTGTCCACTGTCTTCCTGAAGGACCATAGGGAGAAACCACTGACTTGATCTTATCCGTATCATATAGAACCGTAGTATGTAGGCCCTTAAAATACCACGTATGGTTTTGACTCCTTCTATCCAAGTATGCTATGAACCAAGAAAATGTCAAGATAAGCACATCTGAAATGAGCAGTGGTCTGCACAGTATGATATATAGGCCAGTGTTTCCCAAACACTGCTTGCTACACTTTCCTGTTAACGATTCATAGTACACACTATTGTTCTTAACATTTTGAGAAGTTCTCTCTTGTAACAACTTGTTTATCTTTGCTTATTCCAGCACATACCAAAGCTATTTCATTCTGGAATGCCTGTTTCACAGGGACATCCATTAATGGGTTGCATAGCTTTTGAGTGAAGTTTGGGAAATTCTGTTTTAGATAATCAGCATCCTTCTGCCTAAGAGACAAAAGGCTGTAAAGAAAGCTTTAAAAAGCCTGTTTGGGGGACGAATAAAATTAAGCACATATAAGATGTGTATAGGTTGAAAAATACAAATATATTTGGATGATCAATCTCTAAAAGATCATTTTCAGGATATTAGGAACTCATGGGCCATATTCTGAATCTTTTGTGTTTGAGATAATGATTAGGCAAAAAATACCTTGACCACTTGGGGATGGACCAGCTAAACCATATGTTTCTGTGTGAATTGAAAAAGGGCATCTCTCCCCCCAGATGCATTCTAAATGCTTCATTCAAAATAGCCTAAAACATACTTCATGTTTTCACAGTTTCTGTATACAGGGAACTACAGTAGAAAAACATACACTATAATGTTTATATTAGGGTAATTGACCTTTTGTAGATATAAAGAATTAAAAGTTATTCTAAAATTGTTGTCACAGATTAAAACTACTTAAAATCTCAGTAATTTCTAGGATGATTCTTACAGGACAAAATCAACACTTAATACTTCAAAATAATAAACACCAATAAAGATTTAAAGTTCCTAGTTTTTCAGATTTGTTCTGCATGTGAGTTACAATTTTAATTTCGTATTGGCTTAAATATTCCTCGAAGAATGTTTTCTTATCCAAACACAAAATATGCAAAGTATATTAGTAGAGATGGCATAATTCATGATAAAAATGCACATATACTAGAAACCCAGAAGGAATATGTTGAGTTTTTGAGTTCTCTATGCTTTTTTTAACATCAAAGAAGATGTTCACCTCAAAAAGAGGCTGAATTTTCATGACATAGCTCTGATTTTTTTTTCGTCTTTATCATATAACCATTTCTTTCCAGGCAGACAAATTTCAGATGTTTTATACAAAATCAAGCTATAAAAGCAAATGCAAGCGTAATCCTATAATTGCTCTCAGATGTTATACAATTTTAGAAGTTCTGTCAAAAGCAACAATTTCCCAGCAGCATTCACGTTTGTGACAAAGGTTTGCCTTGATCTACAAGGTTGCCTTTCTATATCTAAGTGAATTTTGATGCAAATAGTTTTTGGTCTTTTTATTATCTCCTTTTGAAAGAGTATTTTCAAAAGCAGTTATCTTTTTCTACATTCATAGTTTGAAAGACTTGAGAGCTTTTTAAGAGAAGTTGTCTTCTATACACAAATATTAATCTTGCAACCGTAAATTTACTTAAATCTGGCAGCTGATGTCACTAGGCATAATAATTAGCATATACTGAAGGAAATATGCTTATATTTATTGGGGGATTTTAAAACATTGTAGGTTAAACTCTTTGATATTTAAATTGTGATAGAGAATGAGTGCCTAGGTTAATATCTTCCAGAAAATCAATCTTATTATTGCAATTATGCTTGAAAAATATTACAGAAAATCTCAAGTGCCCTTTATTTCACGATAGTTCTTCAACTCAGCAAGGGAATACAGGATACCATTTAAAAAGAATCTGGATTTTTTGTGATGGCATTTGAAAAATACTTAACTGCAAAATCATTTGAGCAATTAACAGCTCAGAATACCAAATGAAGCTTTCATTTTATATACTTATTAATTGTTATGCCTACTGACATGGAATATAGTCAAGAGTGACCAAGAGGGAATTCTTAGAGCTAACCACACAATTTTGCATGCTCGCCTGTTGTACTATAGAAAAACAAAGTCTACTGAGATCTACAAAAGTACTAAAAAGAAAGAGGAAAATGACATGGAGATTTGATGATTAGGAGAGAACAAACTGGACCACAGTGAAAGATGCTGGATACTGAATATCCAAGAAAGGAAATATATTTTGGCGATCTTCTAGTGGCTTCTTTTATGGCATTTCTTCGTTTTAATTGTCCAAGACTGATGAGTGGACTATTATTATTCCCTGTGACTAGATTAAAGCTGTAGAGAGATGGAAAGACTGTGCCATGTGCCCTTTAAAAACACTCTACCTTTATGGTAAAATTACTAAACCATACTTATTAGTATACCATATGACTGAATGTGCCACGCATCTGAATTGTTATACCGCGCCACATCCGTAACATAAACAAAATACTCTTGACCTATGACTATAATTAACACGACAGTCCTTAGAGTAGCCAGTTAGAGCTCTTGGGGCAGGTGAGGAGATTCTCCTGGTGAGGGCGTTCCTTGCAAACCTTTAAGACGACATTTTAAAGGGAAGCAGCGCTGGTCCAGTTTGAACAGCTCCAACCTGCTCTCTTCTTACTGTTCTACTCTGTCAATTCACTTTAGATTTACTAAGATATGTTTAGTTAAATTCTGGGAACGTCAGCAGAATATTAGAGAAATGCTTCCTGTATAATAGACAATTAAAATGGTCAGTTATAATAAAGTTTTCAAAATTTAATAGAAACCCAGGATATCTTATGAAGATGGGAGTTATTTGTTGAAATGATCATTTGTAATTAGATCTTAGAGACAAGGTCTGTCTATTGGGAAAAAATAACTACTCTACACATGGAGTTTTAAAGTACGTCGTAACTTTTTGTTATTTGTAGAAATCTATCTCCCTGTAGCTTTATTTCTTCTCTTAGGATTAAATTAGATCATTTTTAACATTTAAAAGATTTTAAAGAGCATGTTCAATGGAAACTGTAGATAATGATAATTAGGAACTTTTCTTTAACGAGAAAAATAAGCCTTAGTGTGTGTTTGGAAGAGGGTGTAAAATCGTATCTTAGTCAAGCTGAAATAAAATCTTTGAAAGCTCAAAACCAAACCATATTAATAAGTTTACTTGTAATACATGTTAGTCTATTTGTGATATTGTCTAAATCATAACCGATTGTGTATAAGTGAGTACAACTTTCCAACTTGATTTAATTATCCTAAAAGAAGTTACACATTTAATTTAATATTCCATTTTTAAATAAAATAAGAACATAATTCTCCCTGCTTAATTATTATTTTCCCCACAATATACAAGAAATGATCGATAACTTACGTACTGCTAACAGCACATCTTCAGTGTAATAGATTATTAGAAAGGTATAAACTTTATACATCTTTTAAGTGCAAGGAAAATAACATAGGTGATAAATCCTAAAGTGAATTGGCAATATTAAAGCAGCTTTCAAATACAACCAATTTATTCCCTAAGAATAGTTTTCAAAGAGAAAATAATTTCAACTTTGGGCTTCCAGTTCCTGTTCATGGTACAGGATATGCTTGTAGCTGTGATCTTGGCTTTCGACACAGAGGCCAGGAGCAGTGCATTCACACTGGGGCTATGACCGATGTCCAGAAGTACCAGCTTCGGATTCAGGCTAGGCTCGGGTGTAAGAGACCCACTCCTTTGCTAAGACACTGACTGACTCTGCTTCAATGCTCTGTAATTTCCACGGCATAGGAGGGCTTCCTCAAGGGCCACTTATGCCACCCTTTTGTCTTTGATGTACTCTAATTACCACATAGACCAGCTATGTGAAGCATGCTCTGTGCTCTATTAGCTATCAAATAGCAGGGTGACGGTTTTGAGAGGCCATCAAATTGTTACTATGTTTTTATGCCAAGACATATAAAATGGGAATTTTCTAACAGATTCTTAAGTTTCTATTTATCTTCTGTGTTTATGTGTTTATATCTGCACGTTGGAGAACTGACTGCTGATTATAAGTCTGGCAGTATTATGTGGACAGGTTAATGGTCACCAGGCATGAACTCTGGTTATCAACGTTAAATACCGGTTCTTCAGGAAAATCTTCATATTTCTGTAGTAATTATCCTATTATTTGAAATGGATACGATATCCTTTCACTCAAAACCAGTGCTTCCCCAACTTCACCTATTTCACATGTCACTTTCATATTTTGCCATGACTGCGTAACACATATATACAGGCCACAATATCATGAGTGCTGTAACAGCCCAGGAGTGTAACAGTTAATAATCTCATTTTGTAAATAAAATAAAATGAAGCAACCTATTAACTTTACTTGGCAGTAAGCAGTAGAGCTAGAATTGAGAGCCCTGTGATTTAACCCCTTTATTTTTATGTAGTGAATCTCTTTATCTCTAATAATATTTTTTTGCTTTAAAGTCTATTTTGTCTTACATGACAAATTTTAAACTAGTGTTCAATCTAACTTTTCACATCCTTTTATTTTTAATCTTTCTGTTAAAGGTTATGAGTTATGTGTGAGTTATACCTCTTGTAACCATCATAGAACTGGATTTAGATTTTTTTTTCCTTCTAGCTTGACAATCTGTATCATTTAATTGGCTAACTAATGCATTTACATTTATTTTGATTTCTTATATATTTGGAATTCTTTCTACTATCTTGTTTTATATTTTCAATATTTATTATTCTATTTTTTCCTCTTTGCTGATTAGTTTTGAATCAAATTGTTTTTATTTCATTTCTTTCTCTATTATTCTGGAAATTATATTATTTCTATGATTTTAATGCCTAATTTAGTGTTTCGAGAATATATATTTCGTTAAGTAATAAATCTAAAAGTTAATAATTACTTCTACTGCCCCCAGAGGAAAAAAATGACTCTAGTACACTTTAGCTCCTTTACCATCCACCATTTGCATATTTTTTGTCCAGTGTTTTAATTATATATTGTTTTCTTTCTCCCATTATTGGATGTTATTTTTTTTAATGCTTTAGAGTAACCCACATATTTTCTACTTTCTTTGCTAACCATTTTTCTTGCATCTTAGATCTTCATTTGGGGAGCATTCTCCAACTTCCTGAAATATATGCATTGTATTTTTTTAAATTATTTGTTTATTTATTTATGCAAATCAATGCCACCAGTGAAGATCCCTTAGGACTTAGACCCAGACCCACATTGTCCCTTGCTCTCCACGGGTCTTGGCTCATGCAGGGATTTCAGTTCTAAGTCCCCTCTGACCCTGGACCCAAGGCTCTAAATTTCTCATCTGCAAAACCTCCCAAGACATTCATAACTCACTTAGCAATCTGTTTTCAGTCCCCTCTTGGTCTTTAGGCCACAGAGATTTGCCTTTCTTTCTTGTGGACTTAGGTTTGTATTTTAACAGGTATTTGTTGTCATTTTCCCATCATTTCTGGGTATTGGGGAGGGAAAGGATTTTTTAGAATATATCGTCTACCACTTTGCTAGAAATAGTAGCTCATATTTAATGTGCTACTATTTTCTTAATTTTTAAAAACTTTACTCGCTTAAAAGGATAATATTTAAAGCAAAATAAATAAATAAATAATTGTAGCAAGAAGAACTGTGGCCCTAGGGACCTTATCCCAAGTTAGAGGGCAAATGCCAGGCCAGGGAAAAGAGAATTGCATCTTGAAGTGGTGGTGAGATCTAAGGCACAGGAGGAAAAGTGATGGGAATGGGCGGGGGGGGAGGTGGAAGGAGCTGAGGACCAGGAAATAAGGGAAGGAAGGAAGAAAGGAACGAATGAACGAATGAACCAAGGGAAGAAGGGAGGGAGGAAGGAAGGAAAGAGGGAGCTCCAGCAGAGAAAGGCCCCTTGAATGGTGAGGAGAAAGGGAAGCTGGGAACGGATAAATGACATGGGGGCAAAGGTAGATTACAGCCCGGAGGCAGGCAGAGATTCTGGGGCGGGCGGGGCGGGGGGGGGTGGTGGTGGAATTTAAGGAGGGAGCCCAGGTGGGCCATAGATTAAGGGAGCGGTTAGTGATCCTGGAATAAAGAGGTCCTTAGAGGCTGCTTTGGACTCAGATGCCAATCTTCGGTTCAGTCCGCTGTGGCCAAGGTGACAGGACACCAAGCACATGAAGCTGGGCACGACGGATACCGGGGGCCCCTTTATTCAAACGGTGGCAGTGTACCTGGGGAGCATGGCCAGTGCAGGATGCTGACAAGCAAACAAACAAACAAATCAAAACAACAAAAAACCCCAAACCTTTAATATCAGGCCTTCACATTCTATAGATTGATACAAAACCATTTTGCTACACCTAGAAGAATGACCACTGCACCACAGTTATTAGAATTTCAAGGACAGTAAGGTAATGAGGCTTGGAATAGTAATACGGGGAGCTACTATTTATTTTACAGTTGAAGGTAGTTTACAAAGATGATTCCCCATCGTCCAACAAAGTAGATGTTTCTGTTTATTTTATAAATGAGAAAATGAGATATCTGAGACTTGAAGAAATTGTCCAGGGCCATAAACAGCAAATAATGATGCTGTCAATAGAATCTAGGTCTTTCTTATCTTAAAGCTCATAGATTTGTTGTTATTTTTCTTTTTCACTCTGCACACCTATCTTTTAAAAGTAGTGAAGTTTTTAAAGGCAGAAATAAAAAAAGTAAATTCAATGCTAAAATGACTTCAATGTTAAGACCTGTGAAGCCCGGGGCATATTTAGAAAGTTTCCCATCCCAACATCCATATGGACAGACGTGAAATCTGACAAATGCTAGAGCTTTGGCTCTTCAGGAGGGTTTTGTCCAATTGTCCTCCTTCCTCTGAGGTCCCTACTCTGCAGTGAGTGATGCTGAGAAACCCCAGATGTAAGTGAGTTTGTGCAGATGTCCAGTTGTTTTCATAGGCTCTAGGAAATACTGAAGTGAGCCTTCCCTGCTCCAAACGCCTGACTGCCGTGAGAGATCACGTAGACTTCAGTCCATCCAGAGCCCAGCCAATCGAGGCTGCCCCTCCCTTTGTCAGCTGCATCCTGTGTAACCCAGGACAGAAGCCTGGTAACAGCCACTGAGATCCTCGGTCTGAAGTGCAAATTTAAGGTGTGGAGAAAACCCTGCTGGAAACGGGGACGCGAAGCCGATGGGGACGGCAGGTCATCTAGATCTTATATGTTTATGATCGGAGTAGACATGTATAAAGAGGTGTTATGTATGACAACTGAGAACAGTCGTGAGGAGGAGGCCTTATCCAGATTCAAGAATTCTCTGGAAGGCTGTGTTTTACAGACCCTTAGGAAAGATCACTCTTCTGGGCAGAGTTCTCTACGGCCTTTGGCTGCCTCTGTCATCCTGCATCTTCCGTGTTGCCCCCTTTAGAGTGGGACAGGGTTGACGGACCCTCTAGTGTCAGGCTCTGCTCAGAGTGGATGGAAACGTGCCCACAGAACCTACCATGTCATTGTGAAACCGGGATTCGGAAGGGAGCTCTGATCGGTCATTATCGATCAAATCACTGCAAAGAGATTTACCCTTATTTTCAAAACACTGTCAGGTATTATTTCCTTCTAAAACTCTAAACTAAATCTGCCCAAACTATGTTTCTGTATCTGTGCATAAATTCTTGATTTGATTTTATCAAAACGTATAAAAGATAAAGCTATAAAAGACTCTTACTATTTACATTTACTTTAGTGATATAAAATACAGGCTAAATGTCTAATTTTAGTGATATGTTTCCCACATATTAAATAATAAAAATGATTTAGTTGTAGTATCACACTTACAGCATTAGTTTAGTCTGTAGTTAGTTATATCTTTTATGTGAATTAAGTTTCTAGTTCCAGGAAGTGGTCAGGTGTGAATCTCAGATACGAAAAAGGACATTGGGGAACGTAGCCAGATCAAGTGTGAGGAAGTTGAGGGATGCAGGAGGGTGTGGAAAAGGGAAAATTAATATGATTAGTTAGTAGGAAATAAAGTAATAAATAGATTATATATGCAGAAGTAAATAAAGAACTGAAAATATATGCTGCCACTATCTATCATCTGTCTATCACCTATCTATCATCTATATATATCTATCGTCTATCATCTATCTATATCCATCTATCATCTAGCTACTATCTATCTATCTATCTATCTCTCTATCATCTATCTATATATCCAGCTATCAGTCTATCTGTCTATATCTGCTTTGATACTATCACTAACCAATACTGAGACCTTCACCAAGTACACAGCTTCTGTAGAACTTATTTTCCTATTTAGTTATTCATTCACTCATTCACCCATTCACCAGTCATTTATTGGATGCCTATTATATGGAGGTAGGATAGTTGATACCAACTGTATGATGCAAAGCAAACCAGACATGATCCCTAGCTCTGTGGTTTTAAGTGAATATATATATATATGTATATATATATATATTTTATTATGTGAATAGTCATCTGAGAAATGAGAATCCTACCTGCCACGCCTGCCTCACAGGACTGTGTGAGAATAAAACGATAGTGTATGTCAGATGCTCTGGAAGGGTAGTTATGCTGTATGATTATAACTCAGTTACTGCATACAAGATGCTAAGGATTAAAGGAGTTACTTTGTACTTTTAAAAGTTATCCTTACATGTCTCACAGGCCAGATGACTACCTAGGGTATGACACAACACCTTTCAAAATCTGGATTTTGATTGTTAATATTTAATTTTTCCACTTGGCTGTGATTTATGATGAGCTGGATGAATATGTATTGGCCCGGAGAAGTTCCATTTCATTAACGCGAAGGTTGTTGGAGTCATGCCCTTGGACTGTTGGTGTTCTAAAGAACATTACTGTCTGCAGATTGCCATGTACATGTTTGAAACAGGAGAAGAACTAAAGGGTGAGGAGGAGACTTAGATAGCAGGGCTCAGGGCTTTATCCTTCCACGAGAGCAATTTTACTAGTATTTGTTTTATTAATTCAAGACCTATGAAATATATTATTAAAAAATAAAGAGGAAGTATTGCTGCCTTAAAAGCATATTGTAAACCAAATGTGGCACAATAAATTCTGGTGCTATGATTTGCAGGAAAAAAATGAAAATATGAGATCTGGTACTAATTCTTTAGCTATTAAGTATTTTGAATTCAGATAATACCATAATTTGGCCAATGGTTTGTGTATTGTGTAGCAAGTCTTTGGTATAATACATTAAGAAAAAAACTCAATTTCAAAGAAGAAGAAAACTTGCAGACTCTTTGGTCTGTATTGAGCTTAATTGGTCTATTTTCCTACTGTGTACTTTGTTTATGAATCATAAACTTGATGTATGAAGTAGAAGAAGTACTTGGGATTGCTTTGTAGCACATTAGCTTTACACAGTATGATACAAACTAGCCAAAGGAATATATTTTATTTTCAAACTCATTGCTTCGGCATGCATAGCTAACAGATGTGTAGCTGCTACTCTTGGCAACTGTTACATTTAAAACAATATAGTAAAAACTTTAAAGGCTTTTTTACATTATCATTATTTTAAGAAAATAATCATTTAGAGCTACAGTTCTTTATTCATTTTAAAATATGATTACATTGATTTCACCTAGGCCATCTTAAAGCATAGACACAATAACCAAATTTGTATAAATCAACACTCGCTGAATGAATACATAGTACATACCCAGTGCAGTAAATCAAAACCCTAGACCTTGAAGGATTCTCAAAAAGCCTTATATGCTAGTTTCCTATAATTAGTGGAAATGTTTTCTAAGTTATCTGAATCATCCAACATAATTAGTGGTCTTCTTTTCTCCTTTGTAAACTAAAACAGCAGTTACATCAAGAAATCACTTGTGTGTGTCTGTCTTCAGCTTTATGAGTTTATAATTTTGTGACTCATTTATACTATTTTATGGTTCAGAAATGATATGAGAGTTTTTTTTATATATGTTTTACTGAAGTATAGTTGATTTGCAATGTGTCAAGTGTACAGCAAAGTGATTCAGTTGTACATATATATATATATATATTCTTTTCAGATTCTTTTCCATTATAGGTTATTACAAGATATTGAGTATAGTTCCCTGTGCTATACAGTAGGTCCTTGTTGGTTATCTATTTTACATATAGTAGTGTGTATATGTTAATCCCAAACTCCTAATATATCCCTCCCCCGCCCCCTTTCCCCTTTGGTAACCATAAGTTTGTTTTCTATGTCTGTGAGTCTTTCTGTTTTGTAAATAAGTTTGTTTGTATCATTTTTTTAGATTCCACATATAAGTGATACCATATGATATTTGTCTTTCTCTGTCTTACTTCACTTAGTATGATCATCTCTAGTTGCATCCATGTTGCTGCAAATGGCACAATTTCGTTCCTTTTTATGGCTGAGTAATATTCCATTGTATATATGTACCACATCTTCTTTATCCATTCCTCTGTTGATAGACATTTAGGTTGCTTCCATGTCTTGGCTATTGTAAATAGTGCTGCTGTGAACATTGGGGTGCATGTATCTTTTCGAATTATGGTTTTCCCCAGACATATGGCCAGGAATGGGATTGCTGGGTCATATGGTAATTCTATTTTAGTTTTTTGAGGAACCTCCATGCTGTTCTCCATAGTGGCTGCACCAGTTTACATTCCCACCAACAATATAGGAGGGTTCCCTTTTGAGAGATGACTTTCTAGTGTTTCACTATTTACTGAATGTTGTACACCAGCTTTTGTTGAACCGTGTGTGTGTGTGTGTGTGTACGCATATATATTTAACTGAATTTATGGTAGACTGGAAATACATGGATATATGTTTAACTCATCATTTGTAGTCACTAAGGCCCCTAAACATTTCTTAGAATACATAATAAACAAATTATTGACTTATTTAATATTTAAACAGAGTAATTACATTTTTTCTACCCCATTATCCACTTAGTTCCCAAGTCAAAAGCTGGAAGCTGCCCTAGTTTTAACTCTCCCCAACCCTCCTCCTAATGCTTTGTTTCTCAATCTTTGTACCGTTATCAACCCCCAAGGAGACTTTTGGACGCTCTTTCCCTAAAGCCCTCCCCACATGACATTTTAACCTCACAGGTACTCTGTGTTTGTACACTGTGGCCCCTTAGAGGACCACACCCATAGTATTATCTGAGATCGTTTTATCCCTCTCACCTCCACCAAGAGCCAATGAACACCTTTGGGAGCTTATTACTCACATTGAGAATTTGTGTTCAAATCAGTCATCAATTGTATTGATTTTACTTCCTACATAGAACTCATGATCACAGAACTGAAGATTACAGAGGACAGATGTTTTTATTCCTCTCTAGTTGCCAACTGAAAATTACCCAGATTTTGTAAGAAAAAGACTGAAAATTGCATCTACTATGAAACTAGGAGACAACTACATCCTTAAATTATAAACTATAGAAAAAAGCCTTCAAATTCAGTGAAATCTGGACTAAAATGAGGAGAAATACCAAGAGGAGACACTGACTTATTCAGCTACTGAATATAATGTAGAGTTCTCCAAAATAAATGTCAGGAACTGACAAAGAAGCTGGAAACTGTGAGTGGAGGGTCCCGAAATTTGCTACAGATTCCCCTAATTTGTTGACTGCTGGGCTGTGCAGGCGCAGAAATTAACCGAGAAATTAACCAAACAGCCCCAGCTGGAAGATGAACTTCTGAGCAGACCTTCCAGCAGCTGCCGGGTGCTGGGAGAGGCCCATCCACTTCAAGCGTGTGGGAAACACTTTGGTGTCCTGGACAAATTCCAGAAGCACCAAACTGGGAATAAGCGTCACACACTACCACACGCTACGAGTAAGGGCAGACCTTCAAGCCCAGCTCTGAACAGGAACAGGATTCATTCTCTCTGCCAACCAAAAGCAATTTCACCCTTGTTGGAGGAAAATAATATCATCCAGAGCCTCTATAGGTAGGTTTTCACCCACAATGTCTGGCATCTAATTTAAATTTACAAGGCAAGCTAAAACTTTTAAATTAATAAAAAGAGGACCAACCAACTAAAAACTAACAATAGAGTTATCAGAGAGGGACCTTAAAATATCCATGATTAATATGTTCTAGCAAACAAAGGAGAATGGATGCTTTCAGCAGAGACCTGGAATCCATTTTTATAAATTGAGCAATAATTCTAAAACTAAAAAATACCAAAAAAAAAAAAAAAAACCCTAACAACACATTTAAGAGGTGGGTTTAATTAATTAATTAATGGCATATTAGAAACAGCAGAACAGAGAATTTTTTAGTGAGCTGGTCAGTGGAAGGTATATAAATTGACACAAGAGAAAGAAGAGAAGTTTCAGGAGAACAGGACAGATGTGAGATGTGATGGAAAGGTCTGAGTGTGTAACCAAGTCCCAGAAGGAGAGGAAGTGCAGAAACAATACTTGAATCCTGAAGGGCTGGCTGCGAACTTTCTGACTTTATAAATCCAAAGACCTTTCAAATTCCAAAGATATATGAAGAAAAAAACAAATCTAGCAATATCATGATCAGAGTACTGAAAACTAAAGAAAAAAACTTTTCTTAAAAGAATCCTAGGGGGAAAAGAAGAGATTATCTTCAGGGAAGCAACAGTAAGATTTTGGCTGAAATTTCAACAGATGTTATCAAAGCCCCAAACCAATGGAATGACCAAAGGAAAGAATGCCACAAGAAAAAATAAAAACATCCAACCCACTGTTTATGCTTAGTATGTGTTACCCAGCAAAAATAGCCTTCAGACAGTGCACGGATACATGAATGAAACAGCTAAGAAATCATCACCAGCGGACCTGCTCTTCATATTAGGAGAAAACGTCCCCAGTTGGAAGCTCTAAGCTGGAGGAAGGAATAGAGAACACCAGGGAGAGTTAGTAATAATAACAGTAACAACAACAACATACTGGGGAGAGTTAGTAATAATAACAGTAACAACAACAACATACTGGGGAGAGTTAGTAATAATAACAGTAACAACAATAACAACCAGAGAGAGTTAGTAATAATAACAGTAACAACAACAACATACTGGGGAGAGTTAGTAATAATAACAGTAACAACAATAACAACCAGAGAGAGTTAGTAATAATAACAGTAACAACAACAACATACTGGGGAGAGTTAGTAATAATAACAGTAACAACAACAACATACTGGGGAGAGTTAGTAATAATAACAGTAACAACAATAACAACCAGAGAGAGTTAGTAATAATAACAGTAATAACAACAACAACATACTGGGGAGAGTTAGTAATAATAACAGTAACAACAATAACATACTGGGGTGAGTTAGTAATAATAACAGTAATAACAACAACAACCAGAGAGAGTTAGTAATAATAACAGTAATAACAACAACAACATACGGGGGAGAGTTAGTAATAATAGTAGTAATAACAACAACAACCAGGGAGAGTTAGTAATAATAATAGTAACAACAACAGTACCCAGTGGTAGTTAAGACGTGTACAAGTAACACCTATAAAATACCTACGTGAAAGGTGGGAGGGGAGTGAAGGAATCAAGCTGCTGTAAAGTTCGTGCATTATCTAAAAGTGGTAACATTTCTAACTTAAGGAAAATTCTGATAAGGTGCATACTTTCATCTTGAGAGTAGCCACAAACAAATACTAGAAGAATGTACAACTCAGATCTTAATAGTGTAGGAAAATATGCCTAACTAATCTAGCTAGGTAAAAAGGAGAGGTGAAAGGACAAACGGATGTGATCATTAAAAATAAACAGCCAATGGTCGACTTAACTCTGGCCGTATCAGTAATTGCCTCAAATGTAAACGGACTAAATGCTTATTACCGATATCATGGAATGAAAACGGGAGGTATCAGTGCAGGTGACCAAATATTTAAATGATAGGAACAATTTTATGCAAGTAAGTTTTATACCTGAGATCAAGGTCAGCAAACTGACCAACAGGCCAAATCTGGCCCACTGCCTGCTTTTGTGAATAAAGGTTTATTAGGACACATCTGTGCCCATTTGTTTATATATCATCTGTGGCTCTTTTCCCACTACAATAACAAAGGTGAGACTGTTTGGCCCACAAAGCCTAAAATATTTACTATTTGATACTTTACAAAATAAATTTACCTAACCCTGACTTAGGTGAAATCTACAAATTCCTTGAAAAGCACAGCTTACTAAAACTAACATAAGAAGGAATGAAAACATGGAGGAGTCCTATATCTGTGTTTAAAGATGATCCTATAATTGTTTTCAACCTCCCCACAAGGAAAACTGCTGACCCAGGTGTATTCACTGGTAAGTTGTTCCAAAAATTTAAAGAATAAATGCTCTTAGTCTGACCCGATATTTCCAGAGAGTAAAAAGGAGAAATACTTCCAAACTCTCTCTGTGAGTCAAGCCTCTACTTGATAAATTTGATAAGGAGAAGACAGGAAAATTATAGGCCAAAATCTCTCATTAAAATAGACAAAAGGCCTCAAGCAAAATTTTAGCCAATTGAATCCAGATAGAGAAAGAGATCACTTTGTAAAATTCCATCTGTGGGATTTTTGGGCATCTTTGAACATCGGGGGTTTGGTCGACCTTGGTGGGGCCTCCCTGGAGAGCCCCTGTGGGTCGGGACCCAGCCAGGCTGGACATGATCTCGGGCACCGCAGGCCAGTGCTGCCTGCAGCGTCTGGTTAAAGGGAGGCTTCCGGTCTGTGTCACAGGGCAATCTATCTGTCGGTCTGTCTGTCTCTATCCATCTCTATGAGACAGAGAAATTTCGAGAGAGAGAATGAGAATACATTATGAAGACAACAGTTTTGTTCTGTAAGTGAGAGACTGGCTTAACATTATCTCTATGTAATTCATTGTAGAAGGAAAGAAAGAAATCCTCTGATCCTCTCATGATCACAGTAGACACAGAAAAAATTGTAATAAAGTTCATTACACGTATATGATAAAATATGTTAGTGAACTAAAAAGAGAATTTTCTTAAAATGATAAAGGTAATCTACCATAACCTTACAACAAGCATCATACTTCATAGGGAAATACTGAACACTTTCCCCTGAGTTCACTGAAGCCACTTTCACAACCTCTGCTCAACATTATTTGGATGGTCCTAGCCAGTGTTGGACCTGGCAGTGTGGCAGTAGAGCAAGGAAAAATAAATAAAAGCAATAAAGATTATAAATGAAGGACGTAGACTGTCATTATTCACAGTCTATATGATTGCACATATAAAAAACTCAAAAGAATCTGCCACAAAATTATTAGAATTAATAAGCGAATTTAGCAGTCACTAGATGCAAGGTCAGTATATAAAAATCAGTTGTATTTTTATGTACCAGCAACAAACATTAGGACATGAAATTTATAAAATACATCAATACAGTATAATCAGAAACATGAAATACCTAGGAATAAACCTAATACCTAATTAAACTAAGTAGAAAAATGAATTAGAAATAAACTGAATAAGTAGGAATAAATTAACAATATGTAAGTCCTCAATATGAAGAGTACTTACAGCCTCATATGTAAAGCCACAGTTGTGTGCAGGTGAAATTCAATAATTACACAGGGACAACTACTTCTAAAGGTCTGGCCGTTTGAAGGGATCGAATACAAATAGTGGTCTAACTCGAGTACATCCCCTTGGTTCTAAGTGATGCCTGCTATCAAAATAGGTCCACTAGATGTGCTTAGGAAATTTGATGCCATCTTGGTTATCAGTCAACAGGCCCAGAATTTTAACTCCTGGAAATTATGAGCTAGATTCCTGGGGATGGTCTCTTGATCAGCAAGTTCCTTTTGTATTGACCATTTGTGATTAGTAACTTGTGTATTGATCCAAACTAAAGTGTAGGACTCAAATAATTTGAGTTGACTTCTAGCATTTTTTGTAAACAGTGTAGTGAATTTGTGTGTATTACAACCATCTTTTAATACGCCTTAAATTACTTGTCCCTTTTTAGGCTTACTGTGGAATCATGACAGGCCTCTATGTTCTTTTGGTGTGTTGAAGATATAGAAATTGATTATAATTGTTTTTAAGCTAAATTTGTCATTAATTTAAGAGTGGGAATCGTCTTTACATAGTACCTCCTAGGCCTTTCCTGAAAGCATCCTTACTTTCTGAAGATGAGAAGATATTTCGGGCCCATATTTTTTCATTCTATTCCAAAATTTCATGCCGGCCACCTTACATTAGAATAAGGAACCAAAATCTGGCAACTAAAGGTGCAGATTTGATTGCTTATATGATTGATCCCTTGCATGTCTATGGGTAATACAAAGTCTTTTTTGTCTATTTTAGGGAACATGAGCTCATGATATTTCAATTTTATTTTATCAATCTTTAAAAAAAATTCTTGTTTGAAATGAGTTTCTACACTGTCTATTACCATCATTTCATTGATTCTACAATGCACACTGGTCTGTACTTTATCATATATGAAATCCATATGTATTTTACAATTGATGGCATGACATGGTTTAATTAGCAGCATTTTTCTTTCTTAAAAATCCATAAAAGAATGCTGTATCTTGATACTGATGACATAATTGATTTGATTCAGTGCGTATAGATTATCCTCCCACCTTTGCCATATTATGGTGAGTTTCGTCACACCAAGTCATATGTGTAATTTATAATTGGGCCAAAGCAATATCACCACCAGGCTTTCCTTGCAGCACCTACCAATATGAGGTCCCCCAAATTCTGCTGAAGTTCAGGATATGACCTTCTTCATTACCTGTAGTTCCAGGACCCTGTAAGCCATGGAACAAATACTAGACTGGTTCTCTGTGCAGCCTTTGTAGGTGTGTGGTCTACGTATGAAGTACAACTCTTGTCACTTAATGGTAAGCTGGCCCTCCCTGATTAAATAAAATTTGTTCTCAGCTAGATATTTAAGATCAATTAGTCATTTTAACAGAAAACTAAATTCTAATCTTGCATTAATGTAATATTTTTCAGTAAATGACTCATAGATCTTCCCTATTATATTATGAATATTTCCATCAAATAGAGATAGTTAGTCAAAGTTCTATTTTTTTGCTCTTTAGACTTGCTGTTTAAAACTACAATAAACCAGGTAAATAATTCACTTTTCCTCAAACCTTTGACAATTTAATGTGTTCACCCAAGTCTTGTCTTTTACTCTCCTCATTCATATTCCAGGTATTTTGCGGTAAGAAACAATTTCCTTCTTTTCCTTTGATAAATAAAAACACATCTACTACCTTGAATATGTCACATATTTTTGTCACTTTTCTCTAGTTTAGAATGAACCATCCACATTAACTGCAACTTTTAACGTAAGCTTCTATTCTGTAGAGAAAACTTGGAGGTAGATAACTGAGCATAACAGGCTGTCTGTCATATGCAAAGCAATGAAGCAGCCTAGCAAGTTACAGCAGACATAAGAAAACATCCTACAAACAACCCAATCAAAAAACGGGCAGAAGACCTAAATACACATTTCTCCACAGAAGACATACAGACATACAGATGTCCAGCAGGCACATGAAAAGATGCTCCGCAATCATTCTTTGCTAATTATTAGAGACCTGCAAATCAAAACTGCAATGAGGTGCCACCTCACACCAGTCAGAATGGCCATCATTTTAAAATCTACAAATAATGAATGCTGGAGAGGGTGTAGAGCAAAGGAAACCCTCCTGCACTGTTGGTGGGAATGTAAATTGGTGCAGCCACTCTGGAGAACAGTATGGAGGCTCCTTAAAAAAACTAAAAATAGTAACTACCATATGATCCAGCAATCCCACTCCTGGGCATGTATCTGGAGAAAACCATAATTCAAAAGGATACATGCACCCCAGTGTTCATTGCAGGATTATTTACAGTAGCCAAGACATGGAAGCAAGCTGAATGCCCATCCACAGACAGACGAATGGGTAAAGAAGAGGTGGTACGTGTACACAATGGAATATTACTCAGCCATGAAAAAGAATGAAATAATGCCATTTGCAGCAACAGGGATGGACCCAGAGATGATCATACTAAGTGAAGTAAGTCAGACATAGAAAGGCAAATATCATATGATATCACTTGTATGTGGAATCTAAAAAAAGAGATACAAATGAAACATTTGCAAAACAGAAATAGACCCACAGACCTAGAAAACAAACTTACGGTTACCAAAGGGGAAAGGGCAGGGGAGAGATAAATTAGGAATTTGGGATTAACATATACACACTACTATATATAAAATAGATAAACAACAAGGACCTACTGTATAGCACAGGGAACTATATTCAATATCTTATAATAACCTATAATGGAAAAGAATCTGAAAAAGAATATATATATACATATATATGTATAACTGAATCACTTTACTGTATACCTGAAACATTGTAGATTAACTATACTTCAATTTAAAAAACTTTAAAATAACTAAATAAATAAAAATAAAACATCCTTACAACCCACAGTATCCTATAAAGTTGCAAAAATGAAGATAAAGCTTTGCATCATCCAAAGGCAAATCCACTGTATAACTAATTAATCACTGGGATTACGTTTAAGCTGACACTCCAGCCAACTTAATTACTGTTGATATCAGAGTTTTTTCAGAACCATAGGTCAATTTATTTATTATGTAATTCTACATTTTCACAATCTTAAATGTTACTGGAAGAAATGTTAGCTTATCCAATAAGTAAAATCAATATAGAAAATATAGGAATTTCAGATTAACTAGTCTGTTCATGAGAAAACCAACCTAAATCTTAAACAATGAAATAAAATTTTGTGCTTGTATTACATACTACACTGATAAAATCTGGAATAAGACATAACGCTGTTTTTTTAAAATTTGAGTTATAATTCACATACCATAAAATTCACCTTGTTCAACTGTACAGTTCAGTGGTTTTCAGCATATTCACATTAGTTGTGCAACCATCACTGCTGTGTAATTCGAGAACATTTTTATCTTCCCCCAAAGAAACCTATAACCCTTTGCATCACGCCCCTTCCCCCTCCTTTAGCCCCTGGTGACCACTAATCCACATTTGTCTCTGGATCTGATATTTTATTTAAATGGAATTATACAGTATGTAGCCTTTGGTATCTGGCTTTTTTCATGGAGTATAATGTTTTCAACTTCATCCATGTTTGTAGCATGAATCATTCATTTTTATACGTGATAATATTCTATTGTATGGATGAACCACATTTTGTCTCCATTCATCAGTTGATGGGCACTTGGGTTGTTTCCTCTTTTTAACTGTTATGAATAATGCTGATCTGAACGTTCCTGTGTAAGTGTTTTATGGATATATGTCTTCAATTCTGTTGAGGATGTACCTAGGAATGGAATTACTGAGTAGTATGGCAACTCTAGTTTAATTTAACTATGTTTATGTTTAACCAAATTGCCAAACTCTTTCCAAAGCAGCTACATCATTTTACACTCCCACCAGCAGTGTATGAAGGGTCCAATTTCTTCAGAGTCTCAGCAGCACTTGTAGACATCTCTTTTTTACTGTAGCTGTCCTGTGCCTGCGAAGTGGCCTCTCATCGTGGTTTTCATAAAGCTTTTTTAAGTCAAATGTATCAAACTAGTTTGATATCTCAAAGGATTCACTTTGATTGTGGATTTAGATTCTTATATTAAAATTCTTTTGAGTTAGCCATTTCTTGAAAATGGATTTTTCTTGAAAGACAAGCATATTCAAAGTATTAGAAGTTCAGTTTCTTTTTTTCTCTGGGAATTCTTTAGTTAACTGTATGAGAATTATGTAAGTACTCATTGGTCTACGTAGATCAATCAGAACGGGAGCTCTGTTCAGTTAATATCTGTCTGCCCAAACCACTATCCCTAGGGTGCAGAGAAAGTAAGAGATTTTTTTCACCAATTGAAAAGACTTTTTTCTTATAAATTTATTTATTTTATTCATTTTTATTTTGGGCTGTGTTGGGTCTTCGTTGCTGCGCGTGGGCTTTCTCTAGTTGCGGCGAGCGGGGGCTACTCTTCGCTGTGGTGCGCAGGCTTCTCATTGCAGTGGCTTCTCTTGTTGTGGAGCACGGGCTCTAGGCGTGCGGGCTTCAGTAGTTGTGGCATGCAGCCTCAGTAGTTGTGGCGCACGGGCTTAGTTGCTCCGCAGCATGTGGGATTTTCCCGGACCAGGGCTTGAACCCGTGTCCCCTGCATTGGCAGGCAGATTCTTAACCACTGTGCCACCAGGGAGGTCCCGAAAAGACTATTTTTTAAACACAAAGAGAACTAGCAGTTTCAGTTTTATCAACTTTGACATAGACAGAAATTGACACAGAAACCTAACCCTAGAGTTTAAAGGGCTGTTCTTTAGTGTGGACAAGACATTTTCTTAAATGATGTGCACTTTTGTAGCATGCAAACGACCAGACATGCAAAAAGCCAAACAAAGAAGATTTTCTGTCATCCGTCACCCAGCTCTCAATTCATCCCTGAGGTCTGCCATCCAACAGATTTCATCCGAAGACGGATTCCCTATTGTTCCTGCTACTGGTGAGGAACGTATTATCCATCACAAACAGAGCAGAAGAAGAGACAGATTTACCAAGAACCAGAACCAGCAGCAAACAAAACAAAACCAGAGTCAAAAAAAGAAAAGAGAGACTGAAAGTAATGTTCTGTTGCCTCTTGATATTAAATCCAGGAGCCAGGAAAAGGCATCCTTGGGCTCAGAGCCTTCATGGGGCACCCTGCTCAGAGGTCCAGCAGAAGTCCATCTGGGCATTTTGATGGGACCTCCAACACTCTCAAAACATAATTCTCAAAATTAAAACATAATTGTTAGAAAAACAGATAGGAAATGTCAAAGTTTTAACTCATTAGTGAGAAAACTGACAGGGTGACAAGCTGGTTCCTAAGATGATGTACATATAGACATACATATATAGTCATTGAAAAAAAAAAGGGAATGCTGAAACATTATTCACTTCGATTCAAAACTGGATAATGTTCTCTACATCAGTAAAACCCTAACCTTGAAATTATCCTCACTACTAAGTAGTGGTTATTTGCCCCTTATCAGTTATCTTCAAACTAACATCTAACTTTCACAGAGTTATAAAATTTTGGGACCGTAATTATTATAAGAGTAAATAGTAAGTCAAAAAATGTTCCATTCCCCTAGAGAGTCAAATGCCCTTAGGCCCTTAGAGAGCTTATTAGTTAATCCTTAAACATGGCATTAACACGTAAGGCAATTTTTTTATTAATCTCATTTCCAAGTTTAGATATTTTTTTTTTCTTAACGGAAAGGAGGCATTTACTACTCTGAGCAACTGGGTGATTGGAGTGTCTTTAATGTGATACGGAAGTTTAGAGAAGGAGCAGTTTTTCCCTTGGGTTGAACACATTTTTGAGAGCCTTATCAGACAAACCCAAGCAGTTCACAAGTAGGTACGTAAATCTAGAGTTGAGGGCTGAGACAAGGTGGAGAGAAGCCCTGGGAATCAGCAGCACACAGAAGGATGTAAAGCTTGGGACCAGATGACACATCGAGGGAGCAGGTCTCATGTGGGGAATAGAGGTCAGGGTTGGGAGGGCTGAAGAGCTCCAGTGTTTAGTGGTGAAAAAGAATAAATGTCCAGCCAGGAGACACTAGGTGGGAAAATCTATGAGAATAAAGCATCTCAAGATCAAAAGAAGCAAACGCTTTGTCACATGCATGGTGTATGGAGAGGTCAAGAGGGTAAAGACTGAGAAACGACAGGATTTTGCTACATGGAATAATTGGTGACTTTGATGAAAGGAAAAGGCTATTGGGTGAAGCGGCAGGGACAAAGCCCGCTTCTGTTTAGTCCAGAAGAGAATAGACAGAGAGGACGTACAAACAACTCAGGTTCTTCAGCAAAAGGTCAGTAGCTAGGAGAGGGGGTGTCAAAGAAGAAAGGTGGGTTTTTCATTCGTTTGGTCTTTAAAGGTGGGTTATATCACAGTCTGTTTGTATAGTGAGAAATCACTTTTTTTAACTTCATCAGTTCACGGCAATGGGAGGAATGCTGCAAATGTTAGTGATGCATAAGGTGTGTGCTGATATAAACTATCCAAATCTTAACGTAACCGATACAAAATATATCAGAGGGCTAGGAGGCAGCAGTCATGCTTCTACAGAGACCTTGAATAGCTTTACAAGGCAGAAAGCTTTACAGTGCATCTTGAAGGATTCAGGCACATCTAAATGACAGGAATAGTCTTCCAGGCAATGGAAGCAGAACAAATAAAAGGCTAAGAAATAGGAGAGTAGAAGTAGATTTGTGCTAAGACTATGACCTTCACATTGATTTAATTAATCTGGCTGGTTAGACCCCCCTGCAAAACTCTCCCCTCAGTTAGGTAACAGAAGAATGGAAAATGCCCTAACACGTTCCACTTAAAATACGGTGTTCTAGATTCTTCAGGAAGCTATGCACTGTCCTCAGATCACATAAGAATACTTTTGAGCTTCTAAACAAAATATTTTATTTTTTGAGGAAAAATTGTGTCTTACTTATTCACAAAACGTTTTTTAACATAACTTCTTAATTCACCCCCCCCCAAATGGTAATCATTTGCTGTATAGATTTCTCTAATTTTTTTTCAGAATTTTTATTTGTTGACATTGTAGAACATTTCATGGCTGTAATTAAGTATCCATGAAAAAATTTGTGAATCTTCCTAGCTCATCTTGGATACATTTTCATAGTAGAACTATTATAGAAAACATTTCCCTGTTCTTTCAAACTTCTCTATAACCTAAACAACACTGTCTAAAATTTCACAATAGTTTTTTTTTGTGCAGTGATTTTTAAAATACAGATGGAGAGTTGTGATGTAATTCTGTTTTCACGGGAATAATGTGGAGAAAACAGTACATGTTAGTTTATCCATACTTTACTGTAAAGGTAAAAACAAGATCACCGAAGAGAGGTTTTCAATAACCACTGTGGTGAGTGAGATGACAAACTCGCAGGTGTTTGATTGAAGATGGATATTATGATGGTGAAATTGACCAAATCCTGTCATTTCTGTATATCCTTCAGCAGAATTGTGCTAGTAAAATAGTAGAAAAAGCAGGTACTAAGAGTAGACTTAAGGAGGGTGGCAGAGTTAGGAAACACATTCAAATAAATAGGTGAGAACACGAAAGAAATTGACCGTAATATTTATCCGGAAAGAAAGTCCACTAAAGTTGGGAATATAAACCCCACAGGAATCAGTGTTGAATTGGTCATCTATAAAACTGTCATCGTTACTGTTTGGAAAAGGAGACTGCATAAAATGCATAGCAAGATTACTAGGCTTGCAAATGGCTTTAAAAACTTTTGAGTTAATGAAAAGATGATTAGAATAAATTGAAAGAATATGAATACCTTATTATTGTCAGGTGAATGTTGACGTGGACCAATTCAAGAAACGCAGTGAGGGATTAAACATTCCAAATTATTCCTGTCAAATCAGGTCCCAGTTTCCATTCACTGTCGCTGAAGGGATCCTAAGGTCCAAAAAGTCTTGTCTTTTCCATGGATTCCGAGCCCCTGCACTAATTTTCCTTTCTACTGAAGCACTCATTGTGTATATGGCCACAAACATGTTACGTGATCCTAAGACTTTCTGTTTTATTGTTTCTAATCACATTAGGGTTTATTCTGATTTGCGTATGAAATGTCATCACTTAAAGGAGCTATATTCGGTAATATATTTCATTTTTCCAAAGAAGAAATATAGAAAATCAAGATGGTGGTAAAGGTCATGTGAGCCAGTTTTTGCAAATATTTTGAGGACGCATAAAATTAAGAGGGTCATTTCAGAGATATCAAACAGGCCTTTATTGGACCAAAAAGGGATAGTCTAAATGGATACTATAACTGCATATGCAGAGCAATTAAAAAGACTGGAAGAATCCTACCATCCCTGGCCACCTCCCCAGTTGCCTGCCCTACCTGTAACTCTGACTCACAGACACTCATGTAGTTTGGCAAATAGAAAGGATATTTTCCCTCAACCTTCTACGGTACCTGAAACTCTCAACAGTAATTTATTCATTTGGGAGAGAAGTACCGTGATCTATTCAGATAACCTGATGCAATCTCAGAACATAGGCAAGTAAGTTTTGCAGAAAAGAACAACAAAAAAAGGAACATCTGGACCCAGAGCCTGTGAGTTCGGAGAGTTGAAAGTTGAAAATGAGAGGAAACTTACGTGGAGGCGATGGTGCAGGAGGGGGTGAGGAAGGAGGAAGGAGAAGCAGGGCTTGTCTCCTGAACAGCATTTCCGAGACTCACTCAGCCTCGGATAGCAAAAGAGACGCCTCTTAGCTGGAATCCCAAAGAGAAACCAGAACAAACACTGGTTTCATTTTTTTTTTTTAACATATTTATTGGCATATAATTGCTTTACAATGGTGTGTTAGTTTCTGCTGTATAACAAAGTGAATCAGTTATACGTATACATATATCCCCATATCCCCTCCCTCTTGCGTCACCCTCCCACCCTCCTTATCCCACCCCTCTAGGTGGTCACAAAGCACCGAGCTGATCTCCCTGTGCTGTGCGGCTGCTTCCCACTAGCTATCTATTTGACGTTTGGTAGTTAAACCTTGTCCTGTGGCAAATTAAGAGTATCCATTTTGAACGATATTTTTTCCTCAGGAATGTGTATGAACTTTTCTCACTGATTGAACTGTTTTAGATTTTCTCTGAAAGTAACAGAGGAATTATTTATAACATTGGTCACTAATACCTCCCCATCTGTAGCCTCGGTTGCATTTCTTTTTACTATCTTCAAAGAGTTTATAGATGGCACTGCCTTGAAATGCTCTTGTTTCAAGGCACATCTGGTAAATAAATACTGGGGGCGGTGATGTGACCTTAGAATATTCATAGCTGTAGGACTACTACTCAGCCGGGTTTTCCCTCTAAAATTTTGCCTGGATTATTTCAAAGTAAGTTAGATTTAAAGTTTTGATTATGCTGACCTGTAATTTATGGATGCATATATGTTTTTACTTTGTAAATATAGTTCATTTACCCCTAAAATGCAAGGCAGACGGATGGGGACTTCAGGAAGAGCCATCACCAAGAGCACAAGCGTGAGTGGAGAGATGTACACGCTGGAGCATAATGATGGCAGTCAGTCGGACACGGCTGTGGGCACTGTTGGAACAGGTGGGAAGAAAAGGAGGTCCAGCCTGAGTGCCAAAGTGGTTGCCATCGTGTCTCGAAGAAGTAGAAGCACATCCCAGCTAAGCCAAACAGGTGAGTGAAGTGAATTCAACTTACACATCTCAAGTTCTCGCTGGAGAGACGAATGTCAACCTTCATGCAATGGCTTGGGATGGGATTGTACAGTGTATGGATTCTTCTTTACAAAGAACATTTGTTTCTCTGTTTCTGGAAACCTGTTCCATGTGTGGGTTTTTGTTTTTTTTTTTTCTGTACAGCTGTCTAACCAGGTATCATTTGTCAGTCCCTAAAGTGGTCAGGTATATTGTGAAAAAAAAAAAAAAGCCACGTTTACAAATATGCAAGGAAATGCAAAGAAGTGTTAAAGAACCAAATTGATGGAAATGCAAGAAAAGCAACAGGATTCTCCTTTTCAAAATGTTCCATAATACAATTACTTCTAATTTAGGCTATCTCCATATTGTTTTAGAAAAGAAGGTCAGTTGTGCAACTTGAAATACAGTCCTCAGGGGGCTGTGTGAATGTAATAATTGAACTGTGACTGTTCTATTTTCAATGCAAGTAAAAACCCAGCAGTTATTTTTACTTTTCAAAAATGGGTCAGTGGATTCATGCAAAGAATAATGTCAATACAAATTTGAGTTTCAAACATTTTCTACTGCTTATAAATCTTAAAAGCTTTATATCCTCAAGGTATATAGAAAAAAGCAAACAGAAGGGAGGATGATTATTTGTGTATTATCAAATACAAAAAACTGCCTAAAATTATATAACATTTGATCATACATGTTAGATAATTCATTACTAGGCTTAGCCTTACGGAAAATTGAAGGTAAGTGAAATATTGAACTGATTTAAATTGTCAGCACCTGTTTCTCCTGCCATACTCTTCGTTCCGTTTATTGTTCCTTAAGAGTGAAAGTCTTGGCACAAAATTTACTTAGACTAAAAAACTTCCATGAAATCCTTTTTATAGTTAACTTGGCATCCTGGAAAGTACATTTTTTTTTTTGAATTTTACAATTTTATTTTTTTATATAGCAGGTTCTTATTGGTTATCCATTTTATACATATTAGTGTATACATGTCAATCCCAATCTCCCAATTCATCCCACCACTACCCCACCCCCCTGCCGCTTTCCCCGCTTGGTGTCCGTACATTTGTTCTCTACATCTGTGTCTCTATTTCTGCCCTGCAAACCGGTTCATCTGTACCATTTTTCTAGGTTCCACATATATGTGTTAATATACGATATTTGTTTTTCTCTTTCTGACTTACTTCAGTCTGTATGACAGTCCCTAGATCCATCCACGTCTCTACAAATGACCCAATTTCATTCCTTTTTATGGCCGAGTAATATTCCATTGTATATATGTACCACATCTTCTTTAGCCATTCATCTGTCGATGGGCATTTAGGTTGCTTCCATGACCTGGCTATTGTAAATAGTGCTGCAATGAACATTGGGGTGCATGTGTCTTTTTGAATTACGGTTTTCTCAGGGTATATGCCCAGTAGTGGGATTTCTGGGTCATATGGTAATTCTATTTTTAGCTTTTTAAGGAACCTCCTTACTGTTCTCCATAGTGGCTGCATCAATTTACATTCCCACCAACAGTGCAAGAGGGTTCCCTTTTCTCCATACCCTCTCCAGCATCTGTTGTTTGTAGATTTTCTGATGATGCCCATTCTAACTGGTGTGAGGTGATACCTCATTGTAGTTTTGATTTGCATTTCTCTAATAATTAGTGATGTTGAGCAGCTTTTCATGTGCTTCTTGGCCATCTGTATGTCTTCTTTGGAGAAATGTCTATTTAGGTGTTCTGCCCATTTTTGGATTGGGTTGTTTGTTTTTTTAATATTGAGCTGCATGAGTTGTTTATATATTTTGGAGATTAATCCTTTGTCCATTGATTTGTTTGCAAATATTTTCTCCCATTCTGAGGGTTGTGTTTTCGTCTTGTTTGTAGTTTTCTTTGCTTTGCAAAAGCTTTTAAGTTTCATTAGGTCCCATTTGTTTATTTTTGTTTTTATTTCCATTACTCCAGGAGGTGGATCAAAAAAGATCTTGCTGTGATTTATGTCAAAGAGTGTTCCTCCTGTGTTTTCCTCTTCCTATGTTTTATAGTGTCCGGTCTTACATTTAGGTCTCTATTCTGTTTTGAGTTTATTTTTGTGTATGGTATTAGAGAATGTTCTAATTTCATTCTTTTACATGTAGCTGTCCA
Organism: Eschrichtius robustus; assembly: GCF_028021215.1. Taxonomy (NCBI): domain Eukaryota; kingdom Metazoa; phylum Chordata; class Mammalia; order Artiodactyla; family Eschrichtiidae; genus Eschrichtius; species Eschrichtius robustus. The sequence goes on from NC_090832.1 coordinate 116,668,827, forward strand.
GTTTTCCCAGCACCACTTATTGAAGGGACTGGAAAGTACGTATTTTAAATTATGCCTTCTACTGGACAAAGTGACAAATAAATTAGAGATAAGGAATTTTGAGCCATTCAGAAATTGAACTAGTGCACACAGCTGTTTATCAAAACAGAGGTTTGTCTCTCTGAAAATCACAGGATTAGAATGGCCCTCGATTAGCCAGCATTTCTGGTAGTAATTCCTCTCCGCCATCCCATGGGGATGAGCTATTCATTGTGAAGGGGAATCATTTGTCTTCCTTGGGCTCAGGTTTCTTCCTTAGGAGTAGGAGTTGTTTTTCATTTCTTTTACTTGTTTTGTTTTTGATGGTGGTGCTTCTTGGTTTGTAATGTTGGTACAATACGTGATGCTTTCCAGTGTGGGGTGTGGATGGACTTTCACCACCAGATTTCAGATTACTTTATCACTTGGATGATATGGAGATTCTCTTTGATGTCCTTTTAGGGAACCAGGGTTTCCTGCAGGTTCGGGGATGGCTTATCTTCTTCCCCAGCCTCCACAGTCTGTCTCTTCTCATTTTTCCTGATAATTAGTTCCCTCTCTATCTTTCCCTGGTTGAGTAGAATTACATTTTCTTAGAATAAAGCAAAGCAATAATTAAACATAAGAACTATACCTGAGGCACAGCTTTGTAGGTAATAGATTCAAATGATTGTCACTGAAACACTCAGCCCCTTTGCTTTGTTAGTTTAAATTTTATTCCAGTTACAGGCATTGCTGAATTTCGAATAATACCTACCTTCCCAAAAGTTGCATTGCTAGTAACGTGCATGGAATACCCCACTTTCAAAGATTAGGTTGCAATGTACAGGAGTGAAAAGGATTACAAAGCCAAGATAACAAAATAGTTCTAGCCCAACGTGACTCAAGGAATAAACTCTGACTTGCTCTCTGGGGCTCGGCTTGCCTGTTTATTGGGTGGATTGGACTGAAAGTCCTCCTCTGAACTTTCCAGGTATAAGAGTTTACGTTTCTCTTTCTACATCATAATTGTACCTTTTATTTGATAACCTGTTTTCTCATTCTTCTTGATCTTCCCAAAGTAAGTGACCAATGTTGACAAACCTCAGTTATCACTGCTCTTTATTTCACTGGATGCCCTGGTTTTTCTCCCTATTCCTTCTTCTACAAGTGATTTTTCCCCCTTTATCAATGATTATGTGTCCTCTCTCCTGTGAAGAGTCACGAAAATTCAGAATTCTCATTCTAAGAAATCTTGTTTTTTATTACTTCAGCTTTTGCATGTGATCATCAATCTGTATTCCAATTCGTCCTCGCCCAAGAAATATTCCTTAATTTTAATTTCCTATAAGAAAGCCTCTTGGATGGCCTACTTTAAACAAGCATAGCACTGTCACAAATCTGAATTTCCAACCCTTCCTTTCAGTAATACCACAGTTTTTGTAGTTACGAACCCTTAGAAGAGTTTTCTACTTTAAAAAATTTTAACTCAACTCTCTCTTCCCCAGGCCCGTCATCCCAGAGAAAACTATGTGATATTTGTCCAATTTTAAGAAACACTAATATAATTGATTTAAATGTCTTTAGTGTGAAGTGAATCCATTAATCGCAAACTGGTGAGGCTTTTCAGGGGGCCTTCTAAATGCATGGATAATTAAGACAGATTTTTAAAAATTTATTTTATTGGAGTATAGTTGATTTACAATGTGTTCATTTCTGCTGTACAGCAAAATGATTGTTTTTATATATGTATGTATATTATATATTCTTTTTCATATTCTTTTCCATTTGGTTTATCACAGGGTATTGAATATAGTTCCCTGTGCTATACAGTAGGACCTTGTTTTTTATCCATCTTATATATAATAGTTTGCATCTTGTAGCCCCAAACTTCCAATCCATCCCTCCCCCACCGTCCCCTTGGTAACCACAAGTCTGTTCTCTGTGTCTGACTCTGTTCATTTTTTTGTAGATAAGTTGGTTTGTGTTATATTTTAGATTCCACATGTAAGTGATATCATATGGTATTTGTTTTGCTCTGACTTCACTTAGTATGATCATCTCTAAGTCCAGCCATGTTGCTGCAAACGGCATTATTTCATTCTCTTTTATGGCTGAGTAATATTCCATCGTGTATATGTACCACATCTTCTTTATCCATTTAACTGAGACAGATTTTCTAATGGTGTCAATTAATCAAAGATTGGGAAGAGGCAAACAGCATTGCTTATCTATTAAAACAAGCTGGGTGTTCTATGGAATAGCATGTATTATGTTTAATGCAAATGTTTACTTGTGCTTAATGTAAAAAAAGACTTTAACTAAAGGCTTCTCCGGCGATGAGTCTCAGATCCACCCCATGCGCCCTGGATTATGGGCTCTGTCTCCTCTGCCACACAGATGATAGATAATCAGGAAAACAAGAAGCATTTAGAAATAATGCTTAACCAGCTCTGTTTAAAATGGGAGATTTCAAGCACATCGCTTTTCTGTTTTTGTTTTCAGATAGCCACAAGTTTGCTCACGGAGTATATTTGATTCTTTGTTCAAAATAATAAGTAAAATTTATTTCCGAAACTTGAAAAGCATCGTAAACTGTATATACATATATATTTATATAGTAAATTACATATGTGATATATAAATGTATAAAATTTACCTTGCTTTTCTATGTAATTTGTTGGGTTCTTCAATATATTTACTGTGCTTTTCAATTATATATAATTATTTATGTGGAATATTCCAATTATCAATAACATTAATATTTTAAAGTCACCTTTACCACAGTATTTATTCATAATGAAAGTAGGAATAAATTTGTTCATATATTTTTTAACTAGGAGAGTGACAGAAACAGGAAAGTTTCCAAAAATGCTACTGCTGGTAAATGGCTTCAAGCAATCAAGCACATAACTCAAAACCTGTTCAGTACACAGCTACTGAATTAGATTGAAAAGGGCATGAGGTATGGAAGGAGAGGGAAATTTTAAGAAAAAGCTTCTGATCCAGGAGCTTCTTGGGACTGAATGAAGCTCTGGGTAAATGTAGAGCCAGGCTTTAGGGTGTGAGGGAGGTTTTAGCCTTTGTTGGTTTAGATGCCCGGCCTGTATACTGTGAGGTTTGCCTCACTATGAATGAAGGCTTTATTGAGAACAATCATCCCTACATACACCCTTGTAATTACCTACAAATAAAGATAATTATGATAATAAGTTATCCTAAGAATGATAAGTATTCATGTGTCTAAGTGACTAAAACCAATAGATTTGCATTTCTAGGGCAGTTTCCATGTACCCGTTAAGTTATACGTGTACACGTGTGTGTGTATAACTTCCCTCCACGACTGATCACAAAAAAATCGTGATTAGAACTTTTAGCTTTTTTGAAGAAAACAACTATAAATGTAAAAGCATCATTAGCACTATAGGCTAGAAATTACTTCATTTACTTTATCTCATATTGTTGAAGAACTGTATCTCCAGGATTATACCAGGGACAGTGGGTGTTTCAAAATTAGAAGTATCATCCCCGATGGAAGGAAATCATTCACACTTGAAATAAACAAGAATCAAAGAACTAAATAAGAAAATGTAAAGCCAAATGCCAAACATAATAAAACCCGGTGTACCAAAGGAAGTGGGAAGACAAATTGGTTAAAGGTCTAAATTTCCCAGGATAAGAGCACATGCAGAATTGGGAGCTAACTGTAGCCTAACCATTTAATATAATCATTATTTATTATATCATTAACAGCTGATGATACTTTGTTAAGTAGATTAATATCATTTTTTCCTACATACTGGCAGAATTTGGGTAGTTGTGCACTGATTAAATTATGGAAAGTGTTGCAGGACTGTGTTATACTGTCAAATAATTAAGAGTCAATTATCATGTACTAAGAACATACTAAAAAATCACTTCTAAAACAAAGCATACTAAAAAAATCTTTCTTTAAGAATAGATATTTTGTGCCTTTCCAACATTTCCCTCCGTCCACATTTCTTTTTCCCCTGTCCAAATCCTTTCCTTCAAGACCTGCTCAAGATCTTCTAAGTCATCCCCTGTTATTTCAAGATTTTCTAGTGTCTCTTTTTCCTCTGAATGCCTATAGATCCTGACTTCACTGTCAACTTGCTGCAAACACAGACATTTTGGGGCCACTCCCATGAGCAAGGTAATAAGGATATAATGGTTAAGGAAAAATATCCCACATGGACACAGATTAAAAAAAAAAAAAAATTTCAGTGACTTGAAAATGATTCAGTGTCCCTCTGAGTAGAGGAATCTGAGTCTATATATAAAAATACCTTCCAGCCATGTTACCTTTCTGGTATATTCTTCCTCTTGTCCTGTGTTACACCAGGGTGTGTGGAGCAGGGCCCAGGTCCCTACAGGCTCCACCGGCTCTAGAGGCCCGGCTAAGCCTTCTTCTGCCCTCCTGATCTGGCACATTTAGCATCATCTGTTCTAGGGTTTAGGCATTTACAAAAGACTGAAGATTTACCGGTGCCTTCCCGCTGCCCTGTTTTCCTGCAGGAATCCCTGAATCAGGGAAGCATAAAATAATTTTGTGGAAATTATTAAGAGGCTAATAATTTTGTGGAAAGGAGAAAAGCACAAATAGGTATTTCAATAAATTTTCAACCCAGCCTATGAGCACAGTTTGGCTGAAGCAAAGGTGTATGAAAGGGCTGTCATGGGAAATACATTTAGGAAAAAAGGTTGGGGCCAGGTCTTAAAAGCCCTGTAAGGGTCTCCGCTCAGTGTTTGATGGAGAACTTTTAATGGAGAGGATAGAAGAAAGGAAGCTGTGTTCCCAGAAGCTCAAGTGGAAGCAAGATGTGCAAAATCGGTGAGGAAGCAGAAAGGTCAGGGTGAGGCTAATGGATGAAATGAAAAAACGTGACGTGGGTGGAGAGGGAGCCATGGAGATAGACATGGATGAGCTTATTCAGAAAAAGGCGGGGCCTGAATGAAGAGAGGACAAGGCGAGATGCTCACATTCATGAATAACTGGTGAGGGAATGGGAGGGCCGGGTGCAGGATCCAGGAAAAGAGGGAGTGAGCAGAGAGGAGCAGAAACAGATCCCAGGGGGGAAAGGATTTCCCAGAGTGGCTGCTTAATCCACAGAAAGACGGAAGAGGCCGGGGAGGGAATAAGACCACTGGATTTGGGGCCAGAAGGGTCGCTCCTGGCATCAGTCTGCCTGGAGCCGTGAGGAAGGATGGGTGTGCCTCAGTGTGGAACGACCCACCAGGGGTGGAGCCTCCTCCTCTCCCCATTCGGTCCTCATTCCCCCTGGGACCATCGTCTCAGAGACTTGGGATGGGGCTCTTGTCCTGGGTGGGAGCCCACGAGGATGGGGCTGGAGGGTCTACAATGGGATAGAGCGAGGGCTCCCCCGCCACCTTATTCAGATGGATGGGGCTGGGAAGATGCCTAGACAGGCAACTGTTATGAACGTGTCTTCAGAAAACATTCAAAGGAAAGAGCTCAATGTGAACAGTCTGTCTTTCATTCATTCTACCAGCATTTCTTAAGTATTTTTCATGTACCAGACTCTGTAATTGAGGGGGTATTAGGAGTAAATAAGGGGTGGGGCTGTGTGTGCGCACTTGTGTGTCTCAGAACAAAGGGGATCTGAGTGTTCTTCCGGGATGACGTGTGGAAGGAGCACCTCTAGGTGAAGAGGTGGAAAGATGCAAGATACAATACAAAGAAGTTTAAGGAACGGAGCAAAATCCCAAAGAGCAAAGGAGTTAAGGACGCAGGGTTATTCTTGGAGAGAGGGAAAGATGGTTCTCTCCCTGAGTTGATAGAAAAGAGGAAATGTTGAGATCCAGAGGCATACTGCAGTGGAGTCCTGGAGCCGAGGGAGCGCGTGTCAGGGCGATGCGGATGGGGAGAGAGGGTGCAGGATGAAGAGCGTGGTAAGACATCCATTGGTGTGATTAAAGTACAGCCGAGCCACGCCCACGTTCCCCCTGAGTTTGGATGATGCAAAATCTCTGAAAGTAGCTTTAGGAACACCTACCGGGGTCCGTGTCACCCCTGCAGGTGTCTGGTTCATCTTGGCTCTTCTTATGTCTTTCAAGTCATTCCCCAACTTTCTACATCGCCAAGTCCTCCCAGGATTTCTGAGATCATCGTGGAGTCTTTGAGATCATGGATTCTGAGATGAGATTTGCTTAGATCTAGACTCTTGGGCTCACGTTTGGAAGTTCACCTGTCTGGAGCTGCCGTCTACTCCTTACTTTGACTCTTTCCATTGTGAAATTTAGTCTCTTTGCAGAAAATGAAAGCCCTGCCTGTGCTCTTATCTATTGTTATTCCCCCTTCCCAAGGCAGCCAGCAGATCTTTTTCTTACTCTTACTTAGAATATGGGTCTAAAAGACATTTTTTTTTTTTGCTTTGGCAATTTATCTCAAGGAAATTATTTCATTTTAATCATGGGGATGAAACATTTCAGAAGGGCCATAGAGTGTTGAAAACTATATAGATAGAGTTCATTATCCTACAAGATTATATAGGCAAAAACATAAGCATTCTAAGAGTTTTAGCTAGACTTATGGATATTTGATTTCAAAATAGCTTAATAAGGGTTAGTGAATTTCCAAGGCATATCTCTAACTTTTCAAGATGAAATCACAAATAGAAACTAACAAAAATGCCCTTGTTCCACTGTGAAGAAAAGAATAATATACGTAAAACTCTGACTGTAACCCACTTACACCTAAAGGGATAGTGCTTGAATAAGCTAATTCTCCCATGAGTTCAAGACATTATTTTTAAATTTACATTGTCCTTAGGCAATAATCATTTCAAGAAAATGTCCAAGATTTTAAATCCTCTTCTGCTGATCTTTTTTCAGTTTTCTTCCTCAAAGTCTCACAGTTAAGGCAAGTCAGAAAATAAACCAAGTGAGCGCCAGCTTGGACCTCGTACTTTCTTTACCTTGAGGAAATGATTGTCTTAATTTGCCTTAGGACTTGTTTTTAATCTTTCCAACCAATCCAATTTACCAAAATGTTCTATATATTTTAAATCTAGTGCTTCTTTGTGCCGGCTCTCTGACTGTCCCTTTGCACAAGTAATTGCACAGCTGGCGGGAAGGGGGGTTACAGTGATCTTTTTGAACATTGTAAGAAAAGTTTTCTTGGCTCCATTGATTTTAACAACGGAAGCAAAAAATTTTTACAAAGGATGGGTGCCCCCCAAAAGTTGCAGAAACTGAACGCTACTGTGGATGAAAATCTTCTGAAATCGAAATTCCTTGTCTGTGCCTCATTTATTTGATTCATTTAATAGTACAAGGAAAACATTCTAAGGAACATCATGTTTCATGTTCTTTGTTTCCTGAACGCACAATTGTGGTGCCAGAAGTGATTCTCGAGTCTGCAAAACCATCAAATGAATGTAAGCACAGGTTCTTTTATTTACCGTTGCTGTCTGGCTTAGGAATTCACTACTGTTAATAGAGATTTAATGCAGCTAAAGTAACTCATCTGCTCAAGAGATGCCCTAATAAGGATTAGTATTTTCAAACATACGCCAGCTGCTCTATTTTTGTTCTTTTCCTTGCTCTGAACTATAAATTTTGAATGTGGCTACTATGTAGATAGACTTTTAGTTTGGTTTGGCGGAAAAAAAAAAATTTATTTGAGTGGCATTAATTTTTATAATAATTTGGATTTTAGGATTTGGAGGAAGAAAGGAAACACATTTATTAAGTGACTTCAAAGCACAATACTGAGTATTCAAATAATTATATATGGTGATAATTCTTGTTAACTGTACTAAGATAATGTTTAAGCATGAGATCAATTTCAGAATGGGTGTTTTAAAACATCTCAGGTAGCTTAAATGTAGCAGGAAATGTGTCTGATTATTCTTCCAGCAGATGACCGATTTCAGTGCATCCTCATTTAATGCAGACTGCTTTTCAATAAAGATTTTTTGGTTGCTTTATTTTACTAATGATTTTTCCAGAGTTTTAAACACAGAAGAGTAAAAAGAAGATCTATCAAACTCCTGCAATATCACCACTTATTGCAAATTCACTGGGAAAATATTAGTATATTATTAGCTAATCTTTTTATGCATTGTTACTATTAATATTGATAAAACCATCAACAATCAAAACTATTATTTATTAATCACCATCTGCCAGCTGGTGTTTTAATTATTTTGCATGTATTAATTTCTCTAGTTCTCAAAACACAGCCATGAGACACTATTATTAATATTATTGTCACTTTACAGGTTCCATGACTCGTCCGAGAACACACAACCCTTAGAAGTCAAGTAGAACTTATGTTTGTAACCACTTCAGTGTAATCTCATTCAACTGCATGGACACACAGAGAGATACCTTTCTTAGGTAGCTTTTTAAAGACAATCGTAGGTTCATAATATTTCATTTTGTTCTATGATAATGCCTTTTTTTTTACTTTTAAAAAGCATGTATATAGGACAACCACTTAGGATATCATTGCAGAAGGCTTGTCCGGAGTGGATTAGGAAAAAGGTGGATGAGTATAAAAGGAATCACAGTGCTCTGTATCCAGGGGTCGTGGGGAGGGGATTTCAGAGATAAGAGTGTGTGATGTCGCCCTTTACTGAGAGAGCAATTGCCAGGAAAGGACGTTATTTGTCACTTCTGGCCAGGTTGCAGTGGGACAGTGGTTGGGAAGGTTTTTTAGGCAATTGGGGATCATCAGCGTATAAATGGCAACTGGGGTCAGTGAATTTGCTTAGGAAGGAGGTGCAGAATATAAGGAAAGAAGATCTAGAAAAAAAACAGTGGAGGGTCTTTCTGAGCCTCAGTTTCCCAACTATGAAATGGAATAATAAACCGTACCGACCTCAGAAGATTGTTGTGAGGATTAAATGAACACGTATGGCAATAGTTTAGCAAAGGACCTGGCGTATAAGAAGGGCTCAGTAATAATAATTAGTGATTTCAATTAATTAATTAATCTGAGAAACCAAATACAAAAGCAGTAGGTAAAGAATAGTGGTAGTGGCATCGCTCGTAGGGCGGTGAGTTCTGATTGGTGCTTCCGAAGCTCCTCCTGGCAGGTCCCCCTCTGAGGACCCAGTGAGGTCGTCAGCCCCACCTCAGGGAACCGCACAGGGTCACACACAGCACACTTTGCACACCCTGAGGTGTCCCAGCCGCGCGGGCCTGACCTGCAAGGCCTGCTCCAGGACCTCTTCCCTCTGCCTTGTTACCTAGCCTTTTCTATAGGAGGCCTGGGGTCAGCAAACTCTGGCCCAACGCCTGTTGTTTTTTTAATGGCTCTTGAGCTAAGCATGATTTTTATGTTTTTTCAAATGGTTGGGAAAAATCATAATATTTTGGGACCCATGCAAATGATATGAGGTTCAATGTTGGTGTCCATAAATACAGTTTTATTGAAAATCATCCAGGCTCATTCGTGTATGTGTGGTCCATGGCTGCTTTGTTGCTCCAAAGGCAGAAACCGTATGGCCCGCACAGCCCAAAATATTAACTCTCTGGTCCTTTAAAGAGAAAGTTTCATGACTTTTACGCAGGCCCAAGAAGTTAGTGCCTGTAGTACAGAATGCAGATGGTTCTATTAGAGAACAAGGATCATTCCTGTAGCTCACTGAACACTTGCCCTGCATCTCAGAGGCAGTGGTTAATTTACACTACTACCAGGAATTTTGATTTTTTTCCTTATAGAGTTTTTTTCCTGTAGAGTTTACATTTATACCACGAACCCATCAATAACATCTCTCATTAGACAAAATGAGTCTCCCGAATGAAGGCGTATCCCCCCAAGGATAAGAATCTTCACCTCTTCAGCCTTGCCCTAAAAAGTGATCCCTGACTTAGCTGCTGACACAAAGTAGTAAAAGCACTTTCCCTCAAAAGCACTTCATTTTCCCAGTTGGGAGCTCAGGGACTTTTTCATTTCACTGGTGATTACACGCCCAACGTTTAGCGCAAAGCCTGGCCTGGGCACACAAAGATTGTCTGAAATGAATGAAACTTTGGAAAGAGTTTTCTGTGTTGTGTCTCTTTCCTCACAAGCTGCTGAGTCCCCCTCACACTCCAGTCTGAATTATGCCCACCCAGTTTCCCCAAACTGTTCTTGCCAAGGTCACGGAAAGGCCATAGGCCTGAATTTGATTTGGAGAAAATTTAACTTACAGTATAGGTCACAGGTATTCTGCAGGAATAAACCAAGGAGATGTGTATAATAGAAAAATATTGGTAAAGATGTTTATTTTTTATTTGACACGAGTAAGTGATTCTCTCACATGTGTCACTTCATTTCTGGCAATGCTCCAGCCAGACTTCCCTTCCTTGAGTTCATAAAATACGCCTTAAAGCCTCCTTCTTTGCACCGTTACAGGTGCTGGAAAGTTCTTTTATTTTTTTAATTAATTTTTATTGGAGTACAGTTGATTTACAATGTTGTGTTAGTTTCTGCTGTACAGCAGAGTGAATCAGTTACACAGGTACATATATCCACTCTTTTTTAGATTCTTTTCCCATGTAAGTTATTACAGAGTATTGAGTAGAGTTCCCTGTGCTATACAGTAGGTCCTTGTTGGTTATCTATTTTATATATAGCAGTGTGTATGTCAATCCCAGTCTCCTAATTTATCCCTCCCCTCTTTCCGCCCCTGGTATCCATAAGTTTGTTTTCTACATCTGTAACTCTGTTTCTGTTCTGTAAATAAGTTCTTTTGTAGCATTTTTTTAGCCTGTCAAAATCCTTCTCTGCCTTCAAGCCCTACCCAAATCCCAACTTCCTCTCAGGGCTAAAAGTTATCTCTGAACTCCTGTAAGACTTCTTTGGTTCTCCTGTGGTGCTGTTTAAATACTTTGTGCCCCATAAGTGTCTGTGGGAGTCTCATCACAAGACGAACTTCAGAGCCACCCCAGGGCAGTAATCATGCAGCAGGTATGTTTTGCTGCCACACAGCCTGATGCCTTTAATTCAGGAGGCTCTTGGTAGACGTTTATTGGATGGACGTGATGCTTGCTCAATCAAAACATCATGCTCAGATGGTGACTAATTGGTCCTTTAGGATTGCAGCCTGCTATTTTCAGTGGGTAAATTTCACAGGCAATTTTTCTTCTATGTTGGGTTTTGTTATTTTTAGGAAATCCATACATCTCTTTTTTAATAAGTAGAAGTGATTTTTCTATGATTTTTCCACCTCCCTTTCCCTTTCTTTCTCTTCTTGGCTTATACATCACTTCAGAAGCACCTAGACATAGATCTGGATACATTTTACTGGGTAATTCCACCTTTTTGCTTTCAAGTTTTAATCCTTCTATAAACAACAACAGATAATTATCATTTGAAGGTTTTGAGACAGTGAATGAATTGTTGTGATGGTAACTTCTTTACCTTTACAGTAAAAGTCAAATAAAGTACCATTTTATTAGAAAATTACTGAGAGACAAAAATTTGCATTGATGATTTATAATGACGCTACAGTTTTCAACACCCTCTCGTGTATATCACTTCATTTAATAAAGGTCTGACCTTTAACCTTGTGAAAATACTTAGGTAAGAAATACAAAGATGTCCATTTTTTTAGAAATCTGTCTTTTAATGGGGATGGAAACAGAGGATCTTTCTGCATATAATGGACCTACCATAACTACTTTGCAAGTCAGCTAGTGAATTCTTACGTGGAAAATAAAACTTCTAATATTGGGCCAGTACATTGTGATACTTATTATAAAATCATTTACATTGTAAGGATTCTTTTCCTTTAACTAAAGAATGTGTACACGCGATGATTAGTCACAGTTGTAGTGAGGCTTAACAGACTTTATACTCTAGGACTGCGTGAGAAATGACAGTCAGTATTCCAGATTCAAACTCATTACCCTGGGATGTTTTTGTAAATGGAAATAACACATTTCTTTAGCTCTTAATTGGAAACTCTAAAACCTCTGATGATTTATCAAATAGTAAGTAAATAATCATATTATACTTAGGAAAGTTTCAAATGAAAAAGGTTATAAATTCTATGTAATAACCAAGTAAATACGTATTTATAAATAAACATAGCTGCATTGAAACACTTTGCTATTATCTAATGAAGTAGAGGTATATTGATTGGGAAATACAAGCAAATTGAGGAAGATGGTAATTTAATATTTTTATCACTCTGAATTTGAATGTGTAAGAAAGAATCCTTGATCTGCCTCTCTGCATTCTGGAAACTGAAAATCGATGCAAAGCCGCTAACAAGGGAGTGTTCTTGAGGTGAAAACTTATTGATTAGAAGCCACAGGAAAATACATCCAAGAGTATCTGATTGACTTTAGGTGAGTCAACCTGCTGCTAAAACTGCCAATCTTATTTACAGCTTCTACCTCAAGAAATTCACCTGAACAATTATTCAGTTGTTTTTTGAAGGAAAATAAAACAAAAGAAAGGGAGGAGGGAAGGAAGGAAGAGAGAGGGAGGGAGGGAAGGAAGGAAGGAAGGGAGGAGGAGAGAGAGAAAAAGAAAAGTCATTTTGAGAAAGATTACATAAAATTTCATGGAGATTCTTAGGTCTTCAGCAAATCATTGACCAATTGACATGTATATTGGAGACTTACAGCAAGATCAGAGTAGGAAAATTTTACCTCCAAAGTAAAAATTTACTTTGAATTTTTCAGCTTTCTATAATGCTTAATAATAATTCTGTCTACTCATGGATTGTTCTTTATTGTTTCTTTCAAAGTAAACACTCAAAAGCATTATGTTTTTGTGGGGAAAACCCATCTACTCGCATAGATTATGTGAATAATTTTGAAAATTTAGTCCGAATTTTGTATACAGAAACATGAAAGAATAAAGGCTGAATTCAAATATACTTTAATGTTGCATTAAATGCATTGACCAGGATGATACAGCATATTCCCCAGCGATATTTGAATTTAGTCTAAGTGCAATTGCAAGTATTGATTTTCCTTTCAAAGTGTATGTGGCCTGAATCCTGGGTCCCTTGGTGAGAGTGCCTGCATCCAAGTGATAATAAGTCGGTGATGACCGGGGTCTGATGACTCCCTCTGCTTCCCCAAGCCCCTGCCTGGGCTTTTCAATTCATATTCCGCACGTCCTAGATTCTCTGGCCCAGATAGCACAGTCTGGGCCAGAGTGCACATCTTTTCACTCTGTAAATGGCTTCATAATGCTATTCAAAGTAATGCCAGTTGCTTTATTCTTTTGTTCTGCTTTTATATTTTTAGAGTTGTCGCTCATTGCATACCCTTTAGCTAAGCATTTGAGAAAAGCCTCTACCCTTTAGAAGTCTGCACTGAGTATTCTTCCTGGTCCACAAGAAAGGGAAAGCATTTTCCTTGCCCTTGAGTTGTTTACAAGTTCATTCACTAAGTAGTATATCAACAGGCAAAGGACTGCCCTTTTTATAAAACTTTACAGTTTATAAAGCCTTTAATACTTAGCATCTCATGAGTGCAAAATTACTGAAAGTTTTTAAAATAAGAGCCTGATCCTATGAGGAAAGATCAGAAATGCATTAATTGAAGAAGGATTCCTGAAGAAAATGAGTTTTAAAGTGAAAAGTAAAATAAATATATGCTCTTCATCCCTCAAGGTTTCCATAAGATTTAATACATTCTTAATAATTTTCCTTTCTTTCCATCCAGAAAATAATTGTGAGAATTAAATACAACTGCAAGGAGCATAAATATTTTGAATTTTACATACAAATCACCTGAAATTTTAATTTGTAAAAGAGTCTGTTTTTAGCGGCATACCATCCTAACAGTTGTCTAGTTCATTCTTAGTTATGTCATACTCACTTCCCCAGGGTAAGAAGAAGCCATCATTTTTGTTTTAAGCTTTACCTTTTTTTCCACCATTAAATCTTTAGGTCAGTAGTGCCTGAAACCAGCAATCGCTCCCCAGTGAATTTAAGTGGTGACTGTTTTTATTCCCCCTCAGCACTGGGGGTACTGCTGGGTGATGCCAAATACTTCATTCACTCCACAGATATCTATCACGAGATTATCAATAGCTAATACAAATGGTAATACTTGTTCAGGCCATGTCCTGTGACTGGCCCTGTGTAAAGCACCTGATGTGCATTGTCATGTTGAACTCTCTCAACAATCCTGGGAGGTTGCTATGACATAGTATGGTGACTATCTCTGGATTTTCAAGGGCAAAACAAAGGCTGAGAGAAGTGAAGTCACTTGCCTGAAGTCACACAGCTAGTAAGTGGCAGAGAGGATGTGAATCTGTGTGCCCAGGGCCTCAGTCTTTGCTGTGGGCTGGAGCCTCAGTCCTTGAGGCTCCAAGGAAGCCTGATGCCCAAGGTGATGGTATTAGGAGGTGGAGATTTGGGGAGGTGATTAGCTCATAAGGGTGGAGCCCTCATGAGTGAGATTAGTGCCCATATAACAGAGACCCCAAAGACTCACGGCCCCTTCCCCTGTGAGAAGACAGTTGTCTTCAAGGAAGTGGACCCTCATCAGAGACCAGATCTGCCAGCACCTTGATCTTGGACTTCCCAGCCTCCAGAATTGTGAGAAAAAAACATCTGTTGTTTGGACACTTAGTTGATGGTGTTTTTGTTGTAGCATCCTGAATGGACTACGGTAGTCCTTAACCACCATACTATGTGGTGTGGGTATTTTAAAGTGGTTAGTGAAGTGTTTAATTATCTATAAATATCCAGAATACCCAGTGTCAACAGTTAGCATTTTTGTCATTTCTATAGAAGTTTATATAACCGGAAAAATATTTCATTCAGATTTCATTTTCCTTTATAGGGAGAAAACTATAAAATCCGTACTATTTTACACACTGAGACTAAAGCCAAAGCATGCCACTATTTTTCCTTCTTCGGTGATATGTATTACTTTGCTATTAGTCCCTTTTTACTCATGAGGAAAGGGAAACATAGGTTATGTAACGTGCCCAAGTTCACCCTGGTAAGGGCAGAACTGGACTTGAACACAGTAGTGGGGCAGGCATCCATGCTCTAGGTGGGGCTTGTGGTTGGATTTTCCCCCGGGAGGGGACAGTGTCAGCCAGCTGTGTGGCTTAAGATCCACCAGCGACCTGATGGGCTCATTCAGCTAATACTATCTTCAGACCTGCCAAAGAGTTTTGTTCATTTCACAAAAATGCGTTTGCTGGGCATCTGTGGGCTTACTAAATTCTACTAGATTTTTCTGTGGGGAAGGGAGAGTATGAAGAAGGGATCATACCTCAAATTACATAATCTCTCAAAACAGTGAGTCATATTCAGAATGGTGCTGGCTTTTCTCTGGAAAGTGTCAGTCCTTTCTGAGCACTGTGTGGGGTGGGGGAGATATGTGAAGAAGAAAAGATTTCCTTGGGGGAGCTGGGAGGGAGCTGGCAAAGGGAAGTGAAGGGAGACGGGAGTTCGCAGACTGTCGTGTATGAGCTGTGCCCTGGGGTCCCCTCTGAGCTGTATGCAGTCGGGCTCCAACAGAAGAGACAAGCTGCTATGGGGCAGGGGTGTGGCCATAAGGTATCAGGTCATCGTCTACAAGGTCCCCTAACAGAGTAAGTCAAGAACAAGACCGTTGTGTTGGGACAAGAGGGGAGAGTGCTATAAGCAAGTCATTCGTATCTTGAGGAATGCCTCTGCATGCTTACTGGAAAGCTGGATTCGTTTGTTCTGTTCACTCAACTGATCCATTTATCCACAAGGATAAGCCTCATAGTATTTAATAAAGGCTGAGTTTATTGGATACTTAAACTATGGCTCATTCTAGCATTTAAACCAGGTACCCTTCTTACCACCATTTTCTAGATAAGGAGCCCCAAGCTCAGGAAGATTAAATAATTTGCCCAGGGTCACATAGCCAATAACTGGTCCATTCAGGATGCTAACGTTTATATTCTTAGCCCTCGTACTGTGCTGTCATCCTCAAATAACTGGAAATAGTAGTTAAAATAATTCTACTTGCTATAAAAATTGACCTAAAACGTGTAGAGCCTCAAATTCAGTAAAATGCTGTTTATTGTTCATTCAACAACGTGAGTAGGTGCTCGTAGCTGACACCACTCTCCTCCACGCAGTGGCTCAGGTACCCAGGTCCTCACATCTCATGCCGTTGTGTCGTCTGAATCCAAATGGCAGAAGGGTGAAAGCAGATGGAGGAAGTACGTCTGTTCTTAAAAGCCTCGCCCTAGAATGGCCACACGTCACGAACCACATGGCCATGCCTGCCTGCTAGGGGATGGGCCCTGGGAAATAGGATTCTGGCTGAACAGCCCTTAGCATCAGTTTTATACAGTGGAAGGGGACAGACAGCTAGCTGGCTCTCACACACGGGCCTTCAAATATCTTCCATTATAATTAGTTAAAGCATTTGAGAGTTTAATTTTTTTAAGCAGAGTCTGGAAATATTGGTGCTTTCTTAAGTTATCGTAAGATTCATGCACAGCTGGTGTGATCCAGGAGCCTCCTGATCCCAGCTTCAAAGCCTGTCAAACTCCAAAACTGGCCCCAGGGTTTCTGTTCATTCCTCAGTTTCAAGTTTTCTTGGCCTCTTCTGACTCTTGGAATCCGGCTTCCTCTGTCCCATTTTACATAGACCACTGTGTGAAGCTCAGCCATTTCTTTCCTTTTTTTTAATTTTATTTTTTTATTGGAGTATAGTCGATTTACAGTGTTGTGTTAGTTTCAGATGTATAGCCCAGTGATTCAAATAAATATGTGTGTGTGTGTGTATATATTCTATATCTGAATATATGTATATATTCTTTTTCAGATTCTTTCCCCGTATAGGTTTTTACAAAATAGTGAGTATAGTCCCCTGTGCTCTGCAGTAGGTCCTTGTTGGTTATCTATTTTATATATAGTAGTGTGTATATGTTAATCCCCTTTCTTTACTTTTTAAAACTAAACAAACAGAAAACTGGCACGTGCCAGCATGCACGAGTTCAGCAGCGTGTGGTGAACATGTTATCGGGGGCAGGGATTGGAAGAGAGGTGATGATGGGAAGTGGTCAGATAGATCACTAGACACGCAGGTCTTGGTCTTCTCTCTCTCAGCTCTGCTCCTGCATTACTTCTTCTGGAACCTGTCAATATCTCTAAACAACAAGCATGTGCATTTATATATCACTCTTCCAAGTTACTTCATCAATATCTGTTTCATCTTTATAACAGGCCTATGAGGTGGGCTCTGTTACCATCTTTCCTATTTCCCAGTGCGGACACTGCAGTACAGAGTAAATGGCTGAGCCGGGACTTGAACCCCGAACAGTTCGGCTGTAGCATCTGCCCTCTTGGCCACGAGGTTATTCTGCCTCTCAATAGGGACAGCGTTTTCACTAAGGGACATTCTGGTGCCAGCTCTTAAGGTCGAACTCTGTTTTGTTAAATTTGTTTCTGTTATGAAGCTGAGTTTTAATCCAGCTCTTAAGTACTTGCTGTGGTTAACATAATTGTAAGGACCACATTAGCACTTCCTACACTTTAGCCAAAAAGGAAACTGTGTTATGTGAGCCAGCATTGGATATTCTTAGCTTTGTTCCTTACGTGCTCTGTAACCCATGCTCAGTGTTAGTTCTGAAGAGTGAGAATTGCTATTGATCGTTTTAACTATAGGGGGTTTCTTTGTAATTTTCCTAGTATTCTTTTGCAGGTTAGAATAAAGATTTAGACGGGTTGGCTTAGTTTGTGCACCTTGTGTATGTACCCCCGTAAAGCATGTAGCCACATCCCAGCGTACTTGGCAACCTCTTTTGTTCTTTAGACCTTTTTTGGGCTTGTCACACAGTCAAGGACCAGAAGTAAGTCCAGACACCATCCAAGGTCTTTGATGCAGCTTCTTTGTGCATAGAACCCAGCTACCAATTTTGGCTTTCATTCTTTTTTTCTGAAAATCCATTTTTTTGAGCTCAGTGTCATGTTCAAACATTAAACATCTAAGGAAAGCTCATAAACCTACATGGCCAAATAGGAGGGAAAAAACTATTATGTGTTGTGACTGTGCCTCCAAAGTATCACCATCGAGTCCTAAGATAGTACAATATGGAGAGAAGAAGAAATACTTTCACTTTGTAAGCTTAGCTAAAGTTTTCTTTTAAATTTTTAAATGACTGTTATGTGTCACTTTATAATTTTGACAGAATGTAAATACAAGGGTAAAGAAGAATGAGATTATTTTCTACTCAGTCTATGTTGGATTTTGTGCCCTTTATAAAGTTTACACAGTTCTGTACTTATAAATAGATCCTCTAAGGATTACAGTTTACATGTCCTTTTTTGAACATTAGTTTATTATAGAGGATTTCACTTGATATAGCTATTACAATTAAGCCTTGATGCCTCAAAACAAGAGAATGTATGTATTCACATTCAAAGTACGTAAAGCAAAAATAACCTGAAAAGCAGTGCCATTATAATTTAATGGGGCTTGAAAAGATTTTTTAATTCTTAAAAGTATTGTCCCTTGATTGTTTCTCTTTCCTTTATATGCAAGAGCCTACTTCTGTCTCTCTTCTTTTGTGTGCGTAAAGATGCCTGAAACCACCATTCTCATGAGCAGTTTGTTTTTCACACTGATAAACAGTGCTGCAGTGATGTTCTTGGTTAGAGAACGCCATGTCAAAAGACACTAGATATTTCCACTTTTAGATTGCATGACATTTTAGTGAATATAAATGTCTACCATCTATGCTTTGCCGGTAGTTGATTGCCATGGTTAAGTGAATCTTTGAGCTGTTCATAATTTTCTATATCTCAAGTTCTATACCCATTATTTATATCCATTTTTCCTCCCCCCTCACAAAAATTGAGTCATAATGAGCGTGATCTCATGTTTACTGATAAAACACAGTTTTTTAATTCAAGTAGAATTGGTTTACAATGTTGTATTAATTTCTGCTGTATAGCACAGTGATTCAGTCATACACATATATACATTCTTTTTTGTATTCTCTTCCATTATGGTTTATCACAGGATATTGAATATAGTTGCCTGTGCTATACGGTAGGACCTTGTTGTTTATCAATCCTATATATACTAGTTTGCATCTGCTAATCCCAGACTCTCAGTCCATCCCTCCCCCACCCCTCTCCCCCTTGGCAACCACAAGTCTGTTCTCTGTGTCTGTGAGTATGTTTTAAACATACACACATTTTATAGATAGGTTCGTTTGTGTCATATTTGAGATTGCACATGTAAGTGATATCATATGATATTTCTCTTTCTCTGTCTGACTTACTTCACTTAGGTGAAAACCTCTAGGTCCATCCATGTTGCTGCAAATGGCATTATTTCATTATTTTTCATTGCTGAGTAATATTCCATTGTATATATAGACCACATCTTCTTTGTCCATTCATCTGTCGATGGACATTTAGGTTGTTCCATGTCTTGGCTATTGTAAATAGTGCTGCAATGAACATTGGGTTGAGTGTATCTTTTCAAATTATAGTTTTGTCCAGATATATGCCCAGGAGTGGGATTGCTGGATCATATGGTAGCTCTATTTTTAGTTTTAAAACACACTTTTGACATTCTTATTGTGCACATAATAACTCCTGGTTGTTTCCCAGAAGATTAGATCGATGTGTACTAGATGGTTCTTAGTCTCAACACACATAAAGGAGATTGGATATCATCACTGACCTAATCCTTCCTCGTAATCTGGAAGGTGATGCCAGCCCAGTGTATTAAGCTGCCCTGTGATACCCCAGAGATGGGTCGACATTCTCCATCCAGTGAGTTGTCGTGTTGATATCTAAGATATGTCCATTTTATGCTGATTCCAGACCCTACTGCTATCTTCAGGACATAATACTTTGCTATCTGTGGAATGCATGAACTGAGAACTACTTTAACTCCAAATGACTGAGCTCCAAGATTTGAAATTCTATCACTTGCTTTCTGGAATTTGGGAATGTGCTGCTAGGGCAGATAAAGAAATGGTCCACGTTTCTCTAACTCTTCCCCTGAAACACCTCTAGTGGCAAAGGAAAGCCCATCTTCAGAAGGATGGAGACCAGAGCCTGAAACAGCAGGAAGGAAGATTTTTGAAGTCTTGAGTTTTAGCTTAAAAATTCATGAGACTTTAGCCTTCCATTGACTACATACTTATGTTTATTTTACTATAAAACTTACCCAAAGCTTCTAGCAAATGTGGAAGAGCATTCTTCTCTAAATTCCATGCTTATTCCTTATCTTCAAATACCCTCTAAAACACTGCTTACATTCCCCGGGATCGCTAGCCAGGATCTGAAGGCCAGGTGTCCATACCTGGGGGTTAAACAGCAGAGGTTTTCAGTGCAGTCCATGGCTGCAGAGCAAAACACAACTAACTGAACAGCAAGGATGACAAGCTAGAGACCTCATCTAGCACCACAATCCGACGGTCAGAGCTAACTCAGTAGTTCACCCTGAGTCCGCTTAGCCTGTAGCCTAAGGACTGAAGGTTCTCTTCCACAGATCTTCCTGAGAAAAGACTTCTATTTGCCCTCCTGGTTCTCAGGAGGTCTCAAAGACTTTAATCCAAACCTCCTTTACTTGAGTTTTAAGCGTATGTGCTATTCAGCACTTAGCATTTCCGTAAACCTGGAACTAAATATGCTAATAACTGTCTCAGGTATAATGCCACGGAATTCCACAGTCATTCCGCTAAAGGTTTTGTTGATTTTTTTCCTAAGCACAAAAATATATTGAGTCGGATAATCTGCAGAGATTGGGAAAAGGAAAAAGCAAACCATTAGCGGTTTTTTCCCTTCGTGGCTCACTCTTGTGCAGCCCTAACCTTCACACATCATTCATTGACTCCCCCAAATGCAGCCACTGCCAGTGAGGGAGATGCATTTGCAGGGGGTCACCCCGTTGGGTAACAGCACAACAAGTTACCTAAGCAGGAGCTGGATCTGCGCAATTACAGGAACGTAATTTGCCCTTCATAGAAATGAGTGACGTTAGGGTTAGGGTTAGGAAAAAATAGTGCTAATACTGATGATAAGAAGCATAGGCTTCAGAAAATATAATAATTCAACACAATATCATTAAAGACGGTGTCTGATAGGTGAGGTAGATTGATGAAAGTGATGGAGAGACGTTTACAATTCTGGGGCAACCATCATTGTCTCAAAAACACTCCACTGAGGGTTTCTAATGCAAAGTAACACTGTATGTTGGCATGAGAACTGGAAGAAATACTTAGAAGGGGCTGCTGAGATCCCACAATTTCTGATTAGCCAAGGCTGCTTTGCTAAATGCAGGAGAAACTCTTGTTTGCAAAATATTAAACTTACCTAGAGATTATAAGGGGACAGATAAAGGAAACATTATTTAAACGTAGTTTCCTGAGATATGAACACAGGAGAAGGGCCCGTTAAGTTTGTGAGGGGAAAGTATAGGTTTTGAAATACTTAAGTTCTAATGAAAGGAAAATGTTAGGATAAAAGGATGGAGAGGGAATGTACTTAATAGAGCTTCGTTCTGGAGAAGGCAGGAGGGAACAGTGTCTAATCAGACAAGAGGAGACACCCTTTGCCTTGTGGGAGGAGAGAAGGAGGGAAAAGGTAGATGTGGAGGTTGAGAGGCCCGTGACCTTCTGGTCCATCATGCTTCTGGTACACACCTGCCTGTGTGCTGTCTACATAGATGTGTCTTCAAATAACACGATAACTGCCTCTCAGGATGGATAACCCAGCCTCAGCCATTAATATCAGACCAGATGGTACATCTTCAGTGTAATATGTCACTTAAGGCATTTAAGAAGCCACCTAAGTCAGGATCCCCACCTCCCATTCATCTGTGTTCTGTGAGCCTCGTCTCATTAGAAAACAATTCACCTTATTTTTGTAAATAATGACCTTTCCAAATATTCCCTGGACAGTTAGGGACATCTTCAATGGCCCTCCTTAATATTGAGCGTTTCAAGTAGTAACATAAATGGCAAAGTTTATTAAATTAACATTTAGCACCTATGGAGTCACCAAAACCTTTCGAGGACAAGGAAGTTAATCATTATATTTTGACTTGCATTTCTTCTAATTCGTGTGTAAAATAACAAAGGTTACCCGTCTAGGTGACAAGAATTTTCCTTCAAGGGTCATGTGAAATACATAATGCTCATGAGACATTAATTACAAAGGCAAAGTACTTCCCAAGGTTGGGTTTCAAATATATGTTCTTGTGTTTTTAAAGTAACCTTTTTCCCACAGGTACATATCTGAAAAATGATTGTTAAAAATCATGAAAATGACCAAACATAAAAAAAAAAAAAATTAGTTTTACCCAACTTTCTGGAAGCATCTTGTATTCTCTGTATTCAGCCTTACATGAGAGACTTTTAATGTGCAATCATTTTCATGGGCTTTTAACAGAAGTTGTGTAAAATTTATCAGGTAGGTATGTTAGCTTTAATGGGGGTGACTTGGAGAAAACAGAAAATTCTACACATCAGAGTTTTGTTGACTCTTCTCTTCAAATTCAAATGTTACAGTCCTTGCAGATTCCTAAGCAGTGGGTTAGTAGTTCCTACTCACTCACTGACCTGCTTTCCTACATTTCACCCCGCCCCTCACCATACCTTCAAAGCAGCAAGTAGCATATAGCCTTCCTAATATTCTAATTTTTGTCAAATAATGGGTTAGAAACACCCTTTCAATAATCGCAATTAATGCTAATTTGAAGTTCCCTTTTGTGTAAGGTTCATTTATGTTATATTTTATCACCTAGCTTCTGACCCGAGCACTGCCTCTATCTTCCTTATGAAATAGGCTTCCTGTTAACAACTGCTCTCAAGCATATATGGAAATGTTATTAGTCAAAGTCCTTATTTGTGAGAAAACACAGAGGGTTGGCAGTACAATGTTATTCCATGTAAAAATCCATAAATACCAAGTTATTATTAATACAATAGCTACTTGCCTTTTAGGTATCAGATCCTGCCCTAGGTAGTTTACATATATCATTTCTACTTCTTCCAGAAAACCAAGCTGTTTCCTCTTTACACAAGAGAAAACTTAAACAACTTACCAAAAATTATAGCAGTGGTAGTGTTAGGATTTAAATGTAGGTTTGTGTAGTCTTAAGAGGAAAATGTGTGTGTGTGTATGTGTATCTAAAGATAGGAGAAAAGGCAGTGTTTTTTTGTGTGTGTACAGTTTTTCTTAGGTACTGAATAAACATTTGACTAAATGGGTTCTAATTACAAATGACTCTATTTTCTGTAGGTGTGAACTTAATAGCATTTATAGTAGATTATGTTTCCTGGCCTTAGAAATCCTCCTCATCAATGGTAGTTTTTTTCAAAATTATTTGGAAACCTTCTATAATTATTCTCAGGATTTGGATCATGAGATCATCTTATAAATGAAAGAAAATTTTAGGGAGGTCTCTCTTGCAGAGTAGTAACTTTCTGAGAAGTCTCCTGGTAGGGGCAGTGTATTCGTTTCTTTTTGCAGCTGTAACAAATGACCACAGATTCGTGGCTTAAAACAACAGAAGTATATTATCTTGCAGTTCTGGAGGTCAGAAGTCCAAAATGGGTCAAGGTGTGGGCAGGGCTGGGTTCCTTCTGGAGGCTCCAGGGAAGAATCCACTTCCTTGCCGCCCAGAACCAGAGGGCTGCTGTCACTCCTTCACTCGCAGCTCTCTTCCATCTTCAAAGTCATCATGTCACTCTTACTCTGACCTGCATCTCTCTTCCTCTCCTAAGGACCCTTAGGATTATACTGCCCTCCACCCTGAAGATCCAGGATAAACTCCTTATTTTAAGGTCAGTTGATTAGCAAACAATTCTATCTGCAACCATAATTCCTCCTTGCCAGGTAGTGTAGCATATGTTCTAGAGATTAGGATGCAAACATCTTTTGGGGGATGGGGGAAACATTATTCTACTTACCATAGGCATATTTAGATTTTGTAGGGTCTGAAGTTTATGGAAAGCCTTTTTTAAGAAAAAAAATGAGCAAACAAAATTACAGATGCAAAATTGGACACTAAAGCACCTACTTATGTACAATGAGGGGGAAAAAATGACGCCACATACAGACTTTTTAAAAAAGCAAACTGCATAAATATGTCCCAAATTTAACCCACACTAATTTTATCCTCAGTTATGTTATATATCCATATATCAAACAAAACAGCTGCATGATAAAAATGCCTCATTCAAAACTTCCATTTGTTTGGGGTAAATTAAAAGTAAATAGGTAGAAACTGTGCCAAAATTATGTCTTCCAAGTTGGGTTTCTAACCAATTTTTTATTCATTTTTATTCGTGTCATTTTTTTTCCCATCAGTTTAATTGCCCAATTCCTCATGTTCTGAGAGAGATGACACAAAGAATATGGAATTTGAGGCCAGAAGACCTTGCATCACTGGTTTGTTGATTCATTCGTTCAGAATGTATTTATTCAGCATCTACCGTGTGGCAGGCACCGTGCTGAGCTCAGAGAATGCGTCATGAGCAGAATAGATCCCTCAGCATCTTACAGAGTAACAGACAGAGAGACAGACACAGAAGGTCATCTCAAGCACGTTAGGTGTTAGGAAGGGTTGTAGGGCCCCGGGAGAGCCCTGCAAGGGGGGCTGACCTGGGCTGGAGGCAGTGAGGTTTCCTCCAGGACCTTCGGGACGAGATGGGTGGTCCAGGCGGAGGGGGGTGGGCGGGGCAGAGCAGAGGAAGGAGATTTCAGCAAAAGAAATATTATGGGTAAAGACCTGCCATGGGAAAGCTGATAGGGATTTTGAGGAGGTGAAAGGTCAGGAGCCTATATTCTAGGGAGAAAGGGAGAGAGTGGTGTGAGACCCTTCCTGAGAGCAGGGTGGGGCCAGGTCCGGCGGGGCCTCGGGACCACGCTTACGAACTTGGTTTCGTCTTAAATGCAGCAGGCTACCATGGAAGGGTTTTAAACAAAGATGGGGAATGATCTGATTAGCGGATTGAAAGCTTTTCCTGTTTATTCGGAGCATGGGACCAGGAAGGGGGAAAAGGCAAGAGTAGATGCAAGAATATGAGTTAAGATAAAGGGAAGTATTTGGATTTGAAATAAAAACTTATCAACTAGCTCCTCCTCTTCGAAAGGATTCTGATATATATATGCCTTTTCACTGACAATGACTCCCTCTTTTAAAAAGTTATTCATTAAGCACTATTTAAGACATACAAAAAAGCTAGAAAGCGTATGATTGGTTGCTTTTATGCTGAGAGACGCATCTACACTTGGTTTCTTTGACCAGGTGTTTGCCTTTGATTTCTAATTGTATAATGAACACAGTTTCCTTAAATACAGGCATTTGAGGCATCAACGAACTGGTTAAGGGGATAACTGGGGAGTTAGAAAGTTCCTTAAATGGCGCTAGGCCTTCTTTAGCTGATTGTAAAGGTTATCTGATTTAGGACTCGCTGTCGGTGTGGGGAGGAAGGTCGTCATACAGCCCCCCCCACCGCCCCGTTCTGGTGAGACTTGCGGGGTCACAGGGGCTCCCGGCGCCTCCCCACCAGCTTCCAAGGAAACGCACTTTGTCATCAGGCATTGACGTCTCCCCTCCAGGCGTCTCCCCTCCTGGTTCCAGCCTGGCTGCCGGCCAACCCCTCTCCCTGCTCCTACTAATATACCTCAATTCTGGAGCCCCTATTTTTTTTGCCCTAAGATTGCCAGAGGCAGCGTTTATGTTTTCTGTGTGGTCTGTGCACATCTTTAACTTTGTCTCACTCTAGTTTCCCTTGTGATCTAAGTTTCTACTTCTGTTTGCTACATTAGGACAAGGAAACAGACCATTGGCGTATAGTTCTTGGTTGACGGAAGTATACTTATACCTTTAGAAACAGTCAAGATGGACAGCCGTACAAGAACGTCCACACTGTCAAAGAGGATGAACACCTGAAGGGAAATGTGCTGTGTGTGCATTTGTCACACGCTGTCTGCGGAAAGCTTGTCTTTCATAGTTTACGTCAAGTAAAACCTACGTTATTCTAATTGTTATAAAATACTGATCAGTCGGCTAAGACAAAATTTTCCACAGTTTTCAAACATCAGCTAAACCACATATCTCTCCAGCCTTGAAAAATTAAGTAAGCTTCTCTTTGGCAGCCGTGCAGGTTGGGCTTCCCTGAAAGCGGACCCTGAGACAAAGGTTTGAGTGCAAGTAGTTTACTGAGGTGGCCCCAGGGCAACGAGACAGGAAAAGGAAGTCAGTATAAGGTGCGTTATTTAGTAGATGAGTGCCCTAAGCAACTGGGGCTCCATCCCATTGGGATGCTATGGGAGACAGTGTAGACGCGTCTCCCCGAGGGAGAAGAAGCTGGCATTTATCCAGCAAGTCCCACTCATCATCAACGGGGCGCTGCTTCCAGGGTCCTCAGCTTCCTGGCACTTTAAGCCTCTTTTCCACGTGGGGGTCCTGCAGCCAGAGCCCCTGCAGAGAGTCACGGGTCCTGCAGGGAGAAGGCATTCTTGCAGACGGGAACAGGAGGGCCAAGGGGCCGGGGGCAAGGCTCCCACAGCACCTGCTCCTGCGGCTTCTCCCCGGGGTCTCCCCCCAGGGTTGCAGGAAGGGCGCCCGGCCTGTGGGTTCCTGCAGCACCAGCACAGGCAGAGGTGGGCAGCTGTGCCAGCCGCAAGCTCGGTGAGGTCACTTCCCCTGGTCCTGGTTCGCCCAGACATGCAGGTTTGCTCATGGAGGCCCCTCCTCTTCCTCCTCTCTCCGTCCCTTCCGTTCCCCATTGGGGCTCAGGCCCGACTTCACTCTTGACCTTCCGGCTTTGTCCAGAACATTCCACACAGATAAGCCTCCCCCTCTGTCAGCCCCCTCCACGTGCCGCCGTGGTGCATGCTGAGTTTTCAGTAAGGCTCGTGCCCACCCATTTCCAAACCCCTTTGGTTAGTTTTCTCTGTAGTCCTCATGCTGGCTCTCACAGGGAACGCATCTTATTAAAGAGATTCTCCAAACAGACACGTTGCACTGTCAAAAGTCGAATGACTTCCTATCATTCCTTTGAGGGCAGCTGCACTTGATCAGAGGGATCAAGGAGGGTCTCATGGCGGGATCTCAGGGGGTCACGCGTGGGCTGCCATCCCCACCCCGTTAAGAACATCCAAAGGAAGGAAAATAGCGGCCTGAGGGCTTCCACGCTGGTCGTGAAAGACTGCCCACGTGCCATTTTATATGTGAAAGCTCGGTTATAATCTTGTACTTTTTCCGTTAATCTGGCCTCAAGATAACTGCTTCGGTTGTGCCGACTGAGGTGCCTCCGTCATGCACAAATGTTTCCTCGTGCAAGAGACCCAGGTACACACCTCAGGGCCCGGGAGGCAGATACACAGAGCCGTCAGGCTAGACTCTTGAGTTCCGCGGGCTTCCCTTCTTCCCCATTTCCATCCCTTGTAACTTTAACGACCGTCGAAATGAAATTCCAGAATATCACGTGGAACTGTTTTCAGGCAGGGTTAGTTGAATTTAACTTGTTATTGCTCTACTTCTTACATATGTATGTGGACTATGTAATTTATCATCCAGGCTGGAATATCTTTGAGAGTGAAAAGGGAACATTGTTAATAATACGCTACAACAGCAGGCATAAACCAGCACTGTCCTGAGTTACCAGCAAGTATGATCACCCGACTACCTCTTACCTATTCATGCTCATTTTGGAAGCGAGGAGGGACCATAGGAAAAAACACGGTCGGGGTGAAAAACAAACAAACAAAAATAAAACAAGCAGCTACACACAGTCAATTTCATATTTATTTCTCATAAAATACAATAAACTTACTGCCTACTAAGTAGTGTTAAGATATTATAGGAATTATATAATTGGGGCCACTGTCTGTATCAACAGCATTTTAAAAATGTTTTTGTTTGGTTATTTTTGACAACTTACTCCTCACTCCGAAATGGTTCTGCTAAAAAAAAAAATCATATTTTTCAAATAAAGGTTGTTTCCTACCCCCAAAAACCAAACATGATGGTGGTAAAATGGTTCTGTTGCTGCCATTTTTCCTTCCTCATGAAAAGGGCTTAAAGAGCCACTTAGGTTTAAAGGATGGGAGGCTTAGTTGGAATTTGCTTTTGTTTGGGGGTTTGGTTTTGCTGGTGGTGGTAGTTTTCCCATATACTAACTGCTACCGAAGTCCAGAGGCCGAGTTCTTCGTACTTGTAAAATACAGCAACCCCAGCAATACCGGCCGGTTATGACGAGGGTTAATGCAAACGTGTGTAAAGCACTGAGCATTGGGCCTGGTGTGTAAAAACTGCTCAGCAGAAGTTGGGCCCTTTTCCTTTTCTGCACTTTACCATCTCCCTTGCCCTGGTGCTGTCTCCTGGCAGGGGGTGGGATGCAGAGGAAGCAAAGGAAACCTCTGAGTGCATCTTGAAGGTGATGATTTTGACAGCTTTAGTGTATTACACATGTATTACAAGTGCCAGGCGGGAACAGGGCAAGACATCCATATGGGACCTTCCTCTTGCCTCTGCAAAAGCCCTTTAAACAGGTCTACCCTGGGAATCATCTGTTAGCCCTGAGCTTGACTTCTCCAATATTTCTTACATAACCAGGGAAGCGACACACTACCTCATAAAGTGAGCAACAGATTTTCATTTCATTTGACTTAAATATGTCTTCATTATATAGTTTGCTTAAAACTTTGTGACTGTGTAGCAGCTTTCCCGTTGTGACTATTTAGCAGTTTTTCAAATTTATGAGATGAGGCATAGCAAGTTTACTGAGTGATTTTTCACTTCGTGGTCGTATAATATAATAGGCTCTAGAAAAAACACTCTTGGCAGAAGCAATTTAATCATCCTGTGTGTGTGTGAGAAGGAGGGGCGGGGGTGGGGAAGGGGAGACAGAGAGAGAGAGAGAGAGAGAGAGAGAGAAAGTAAAGCTTCCCAGAGCTCCGATATTCCTTCCCAAGGCAGCACAAGTTACTTAACCGAAGTCAAAGCTTCTTTGGCTTCAGTTTTCCTCTGAGAACAACTTAATGCTGATTCTTCATTTTTTCAAGATACACAAGGTAAGTGTGTGTTCTGTATATGAATTTACTAAGTCCTAATAGGAGTTTGTTAGTTAATGTATAGCATCTCAGAAAACTAAAACCAAAAGCCAAATTCCTGTTTGTCTGAAGCTTTCAAAAATGTGTGAACAGTTTGCAAACAAAGGTAGTATTATACTTGAGATTACTAACAATTGAATGAAAAAGAAAAAATGTAAAAATGATATGGCGGACGAAGTACTTATAGAAGGATGGTGCTACTATAGGTATATGTATAAAATTGTAAGGTCTAAATATGATGAACTTTAAACCTAAGCTTACAGGATTTTAAAGCTGGATTTGAAATTGGGCAGTGCTTCAACTCAAACATACCTCATAGTGTTATCACAAAATTATATTTTTCTTTAAAGCAATTTCATTTGTGTTTAAAATTGCATCAGCTGTTCTGCATATCACATAACCTTTTACACACAATTAAATACAACTACTTTTATATGGACATTTATTTTTTTTTTTGGAAATTTACAAGTATATTTTCATTACCTTTTGAAATTATAAATCATATAAGGCTCCAAAAATTTTGCCTTTCATGTGTTATAGTCAGGCAAGGACCAGAGAAGTGTAACTTGTTTGTGTGAATAACTTCGGATGACTCTTATCAACTGTGTTATTTAAGATAGTTTGTACTTTTTTTCCTAAGACTACCTATTTATGAAGTTCTTTCTCAGCAGTATTTCTGAGAAACTAATTAAATTCTCAAATAATAAGTATGTTTTAACTATCTTTAGATTAGAAGAAAACATACATATTGAGAATTTAAGGAAATTTCAAAAATAGCCTCATTTTGTGCTTTCAGATAATTCACGTGGAGAATTATAATACGGTAATTTTTTTCCTAATTCATTTTCTTATTCACTCATATGCTGATGTTGCAAAAGGTCTGGCTGAAATTGCAAATGTAGTATTGTCATCATGAGAGCTTGTGTCAAAGCCATTCTGAGAACCCTCTGGAAAAGAGCAGTCTTATTTATATATATTCAAAAACAACGCTGCTCTCCAAAGACTAAGCATATGATCTGTGTGGTAAAATCAACACTTGTAACTTTCTTTCTTCCTTCTTTCTAAAAAAAAAAACAAAAGAAAACATAAAAAAATCATAATCTGATGGAGGACGCTTGCATATGAAGGGTTTTATACATTAGCACAGAAAAGTCTTCGCCACAGTGCTTGTGTTTTGTTTACATGTTTATTTTATATTCTCAGTAACGCTTACATGGAACTAATTCCTAATTTTAGTTCCAATTAACACTTAACTTCAGAAGCAGGGCTCGTCTATGGAAAGAAGGCATAAATATGCTTAGGATGGCTGTAATATGTCGTAATTTATATCTTTCCCTCCCCTAATTCCCAATTTAGTTGAAGTCATTTGTCTCAAAAGGAATCTTAACATCTGTTTGGTTGCACACCATCCTCACCTTTAAGCAACTGAGTGAGACATCCTCTTGTTTCTTATCTGCTTATTATTAATGGGCAGCAAGACATTATTTTTCTACCCAAGTAAAAAAGTGTATTTTTTTTTCTTCACACTTTAAACTTGGTGTAAGACCAACAGTACAGAATCAGTGTGGTCTGGAATATTTTTTTATCTGATTGGCTAATTATTAGGAAACACTCTGGGCTTCTATGAAGGTGTGTAGTTAATGCTCTGAGCTTTAGTTTCTAAGATTCAGTCAGCAATTCACTCGGTAAACATTTTTGCAAGAGAGCCGTGTCTCACAAAGCACCCTGACCAGGAGAATGCTGAGGGGAGAGATTCAGATGAAAAATGACCTGTAAATGAAGGATTTTATTAAAAGTCCATCGCATTCATCTAAGTGTTTTCATAGAGCAATTCATAGTCAATTACCAATTAACTTCTAGGGAACCCATTAATTCAGGAATCAAAAGAGCAGTGTCACCGCAGCTTAGGCTGGTCTGACCTGGTTGTAGATGGAGATGCTTGAGGCTGAATTAAAGAGCTGGCAGGGGAAGCCAGCAGGGTGGGGGGTGGGGGGTGGGGGTAGGCGGGGGCAGGCACATCCCAGGTAGGTGGGGCTGTGAGGAGAAGCTTGGAGGCAGGAAATGTTAGCTCATAAATCAGGAACAGGCTGGAAGCAGCCTGGCTGGAGCAGAAAGTTGCCATCAGGGAATCGAGAGAGGCAAATAAGGCAGAGTTGGTGGGGATAAAACATGGGCACACAGGCCAGTAACATGGGAGCGGGAGACTGACATCTTTATGAAAATTAGTCTGCTGTGGTTGTACAAACCCAACTGAAATGACAAGAATCTCAACATGACGAGACTAATTGAAGCAAGAAGGAAGGAACGGGTAGGGGTGATAGGCAGTAATACTAGCAAAGATAACCACATTGGATCTTGGCAAAACGGCAGCCCCTTTAGCAGAAATGGGAAATCAGTAGAGAGGACCACTGGGGATCTGTAAACTTCTACCAGTCAGGGTTGAACCGGAGGAGCAGAATCTGTAGGAGACAGATATTAAGAGATTTATTACCAGGAATTGGTATATAGTATGTGATCGTGGGGCACGTCTGAAATCCACAGGGCAGCCCCAGGAAGGGCAGGGTGGCCGCAGGCCCTGGCTGAAGCTGTAGCCCACACGTGGGGCATCTCCGTCAGGGCAGCCTCACTTCTGCTCTCGAAGCCTTTAAATCACCCAGATTATCTGAAATGGTCTCCCTTATACAAGTCAACTGATTATGGACTGTAATCACACCCACGAGATACCTTCACAGCAACACCTACATGTGTGTTTGATTGAATGACCAGGGACTATAGCCTAGCCAAGGTGACACATCATAAAACCAACAGAAACTTCCAACATGTTATGAACTCCAAGAGGCTGGTAGGATTCCTTAGGTGAAAATGGGCAGAAATATATTGGAAATTCAGAATCGAAATTCAGGAAGGATGCTGAGATTGGAGAAATCACGACAGGAGTTATCCACATAGAGATGATATATCCATGTCAGTCAAGAGAGTTTGGGAGCTCCTCAGAGGAGGCTGGAAACTTCCACATCAAAGATGAATTCTTGGGAGAAACTATTTTTAAGGGGCAGTAGAAAGAAGAGATGACTAAAAGATACAAAAAAAAAAAAGATTAGATTAAGAGCTAGGAAGAGAACCATAGTAGCACATGGCCTTGGCTGTCCATCTCTTTGCTAAACTTTATCACTAATTTCCCAAGGTTTCCAGTGGGTCAGGGAACACTGTAGTTCCCTGATTTCACCCTGTATTGGGGGATCT
Source organism: Eschrichtius robustus (assembly GCF_028021215.1). Lineage (NCBI taxonomy): Eukaryota > Metazoa > Chordata > Mammalia > Artiodactyla > Eschrichtiidae > Eschrichtius > Eschrichtius robustus. The sequence continues at coordinate 116,701,097 of NC_090832.1, forward strand.
TGCTGCCAGAGATCCAAACAGAATTTGCACTGAGAAAAGGCCAGTGTTTTTTACTGTGAACTTTGAAAGTACAGTATTGAAATAAGATAAAACATTCCGGATGGCAGGTATTACAGACGTAAAGGATCAGGCGCATATTCCAGACAATGAAGAATTAGAGGCACAGCTGTTCTGACACTTAGTGGAGAGGCTTTCGGGGGACCCTCGCCCCACAGTCCTGAATGTCTTGTGCCTTGCTCATCTGTCCAGCAGTTTCTTTAACCTTCAGTGTACAGCTCAGGCATCTCCTCCTCTGTGGGAAGTTCCTTAACTCACCTCGAAAGGGATGTTAATTCTGTCCTTTGTCCTGTCACTCACGAGGGCATAATTACACTTCTTATCCTGCTGAATCAGAATTGCTGGTATGTCTTCCTCGCCCACCAGATGGCAAGCTCCTTTCAATTTTGAGTCCACAGTCCGATAAGGATGCCATTTAAGTGTTAACGTATATTTGGGAAATGAAGGGTGGCCGGGTATGCATGTATATGAGAGAACAGTGTGTAGAAGGCAGACAGTTCGTGGAAGGAGAAACTTTGAGAGTTCCGGGGTTTACAGAGCTAAATTAAAGAGAAGAAGAGAAGGGAAAGTGAAAGGCAGGGGTGCTGCAAAGGTGAGGGAGGGGTACCATGGTCCACGGAAGAGGAGGACGAGGGGGTTGGCAGAGATCAGGATGGAGTCGGAAGAGAGGAAGGATGGGAGAAATCTGTCTTCCCAGGAAAATGAAAGACAAATGGATGTGAGGGAAAATGTGCCTTCTTCTAACTAAGAAGAGGGCATTTTTCCTGATGTGAAAAACTTGAAATTTTTAAGCTATATATGTCAATTTAACTTTGATCTAAAACAGTTTAAGAGCTTGTAACAATGGAAGTTGCTAGTTCTTTCCTTTGTCTTTTCCTGTGTGTGTGTTTGTGTGTCTCTGTGTGTGTGTGCGTGTGTGTGTGTAATCTGAGGGTCTAGTAGTTCTTACACATTTTGTTTAATTGACATTTCACCTGCGTTTCTCCCCAGCCATATGCTCTCCTAGTGTTGGTTACAAATCCTAGTAAGTCAAAACATGGTTCCCTTATCAACAAATTGAGAACATTTTGCAAATAGTGGAATTCTTTGTGAATATAATTATTATGCTCTAGGTTGCAAGAAAACCAGAAAAATGGCTTTTCATATCAACATTGTATTGCAGTGCCCTTGGAGGAAAATATAAAGGTTTAAGAGAAGTATCTCATTCAACAATTGAAATTGCTGGTCTCTATTACCATGGTACTTAACTTTTACAAAATCAGACGTCATTTCTCATCAGAATTCTTTGTTTATTCGTGAGATAATTGTCTTCACCGCTGCCTTCCAAAGTTTCATCTTTTTCAATTTTTTTTTCTTTTTGCCTTTAACTTAGCAAAAAGTAGATGAAGTTTTCAAATCTATGAAAGTGGTGTTTTTCTTAGATTGATTTAGAACTTGACTGCTTATTCTCTTTCAAAAAATGTGAATGTACTTGTTTGCAGAGAAATACAGCTGAAATCAACTTACCAAGCATTTAGGGTACCAGGGACATAGAGTACTTCTCTCCTTTTGTACTTCTTTAGGGGTAGTTTCAAGAAGCCTTATTGAGAGCCTTTTACTATAGTATTTCAGAATTAGATTTGCAAACAAAATCCTCTCAGAACTGCAGAACTGAGAGCCATCTCTCTGGACCTTGTCTAATCTGCAGTGATTGGTTTCCTGTTCACGATATACGGCTGCACCCAGGTGGCACCACCTGTTAGGTAACAATTTATTGTAGCACAGATGCTGAAGTCTCTGGAGGTTGGACTTGGCCTGTTAAAGGGTGAATAAATGGAGTGTGACAGTGTCTGCTCTTTCTAAAACAAACAATCCACTCATTGTCTCACTGCTTTCATGATGAGACTTTTTTTTTCTCTACAAAATGGGAATTGAAGTTTTATCTACAGTAAAGGCCAGCCAGAGAGAGTTTGCAGCAGAAGATTCAGGCTCTAATCTTCACTGTGGCATTAGAAGCTGTGTGACCACCAGCTAAGGATTACTTACCGTACCTTGGGTTCTTTGAACAAAGAGTTTAGATGAGATCACTTATTTTTAAAGTTCCGGTGCTAAGTGTCAGGTCTATTCTGTTCTAAAATGGACCAGTTTAATCCACCTATCGTACCCATTTCAGGATTTCAGCTCTGTGCTTATTTTTAGTATTCTTTTAATCCTCATATCTGTGGACTGAAAATAAATAAGTATTGCCAATATGAAATTATTTTACTGCTTTCATATCACATAAGCCTCAAGACATATTAAGAAAAGTATTTAATATTCTTATAAATTTACTTCTGCTCTAATGAAAAAATGTCAGGTTTGTTTTCAGTTACATCAGGGTGTTTTCCTTCTGGAAAAGAGTTATAGCTCTACAATATTGGCCATGTCTATCTGCTCCCGCCTGTTGAGGTGTAATGTCTCAGTCGAGTTGAGCTACTATAACAAAAATACCGTAGACTGAGTGGCTTGTAAACAACAGAAACTTATTTCTCACAGCTCTGGAGGCTGGAAGTCCAAGGTCAGGGCACCAGCACGGTCTGCTTCCTGGTTCATAGATGGCCATCTTTTTGCTATAACCTCACATGGTAGAAGGAGCAATCAGGCATTTTGGGGTCTCTGTTGTAAGGGCACTGACCCCATTCATGAGGGCTGCACCTTCATGACCTAATCCCCCCCAAAAGCCCCATCTTCAAGTCCCACCACACTGTAGGTTTCAATATATGAATTGGGGGGCTGGGAGACACTTTCAGTCTACATATGCAGCTAAACCAAAATCAAACGTTTTTGTCGTTACCACCTAATGCTTCTCTAACTCCTTAAACTATCAGGACTGTCATTATTTTACAATCAAGTTAAGGACCATGCTTTGAGAATAATAAGCAATATCAGGAAAAATGAGAGGCAGATAGGAATTGACTTTGTTAAGGATGTCAAATTAGTATCAATAATATGTGCATAACTCCTATCCCTCGTTTGGTTAACATTTTCACTCAACGCTTAGATGCCTGCTTAGGCACATTTGTTATTTGCCCACAGAATCTTTTTTTTTTTAAGGTTTATTTTTTATTTTTTTATTTTTATTCTTATTTTTTTATTCTTGGCTGCATCAGGTCTTATTTGCGGCACACGGGCTTCTCTCTAATGGTGGCGCACAGGCTCCAGAGCACGTGGGCTCTGCAGTTTGCCGCTCGCAGGCTCTCTAGTGGAGGCGCACGAGCTCAGTAGTTGTGGCACACAGGCTCTCTAGTTGAGGTGCGCAGGCTCGGTAGTTGCGGCACGTGGGCCTAGTTGCTCCGTGGCATGTGGGATCTTAGTTCCCTGACCAGGGATCAAACCCTCATCCCCTGCATTGCAAGGTGGATTCTTTACCACTGGACCACCAGGGAAGTCCCACCCACAGAATCTTTAAATACTGCTTGACATAGTTCAGTTAACTCCTTATATGCCTTAAGAGATAGGCAACACCATAGTGTAGATTGGTGAGCCTTGGTCACCAGAGTTTCCCATCATCAGCACACATTTTAGGCTTTTATCCTATTGTATATTTCAAGTTCTTGTTCACCTAATTTTCTAAAGATGGATGGTAGAAGGGTGAAAATTAAAGACCCCAAATTCTTAATATTCTGATTTACCAATTTTTCTATCCAACAAGCATTTTCGTTTTATTTCCTAAGGGTTTTCTCTTGCTCTTTGGATGTGCAACTTTATGTTTTATTTGACACTTATACTTTTTTTAATTGAACTGTAGTTGATTTACAGTGTTGTGTTAATTTCTGCTGTACAGCAAAGTGATTCGGTTATACATGTATATTATATATTCTTTTCCATGTTCTTTTCCATTATGGTTTATCACAGGCTATTGAATACAGTTCCCTGTGCTATACAGTAGGACCTTGTTGTTTATCCATCCCATATATAATAGTTTGCATCTGCTAACCCCAAACTCCCACTCCATCCCTCCCCCACCCCCCCTCCCCCTTGGCAACCACAAGTCTGTCCTCTACGTCTGTGAGTCTGTTTCTGTTTTGTAGATAAGTTCATTTGTGTCGTATTTTAGATTCCACACATAAGTGATATCATATGGTATTTATTTAACACATTTTAACCACAGTCAGTAGAGGAGCCGCCAACCAGCCAGCAGGTTCTCAAACGGCCCACGTTGACCCTTTTGTACATAAGCGACATCCCCATCACTCACGGACTCTCCATCACTGGGGCCCAGCCAGCCCCCAAATTACTCCCAAGACCTGTGTGGCCAGGCCTCCAATTACCACTGTTTACTTAACTTGCCCGTTTTGCCGCTTGTTTTCGTTCATCCTCTGAGGCATGGTTTGATCTCCGTGCCAGCCTGAAATGAAATTGTCAGAGTGCTTTGCTTTACAGAGACCAGCTGCTCCGAATCCACCATGCTGATGGCCACCCTCCTCTTGTGGTCGTTTTTGCCCCGGGAAAATTGGTCTCTCTTCTCTGTCTCCCTCTGCGCTCTCCCACTGAATAATTCACTCTCCTCTTTCCACTCAGAATCTGAAATTGTTCTCTTGAATCAACTTAACTCCTTCTATGCCTACTAGTAATCTTGATATATGTTACCTCCTCTTAAAGCATAAATTACCTTTCTGCTCACTCAGTAAATAGATATAACTACTTTTTAAAAATTTTTTATGCCCATCCTCTAGAACAGGTGTTAGAAATTAAGCTGATGAACTAATTTGTACAGTCAGATATAGTTAGTAAACAGAAATCCGAATAAACCTCCAATTATGATATAACAAACTGAAGTGAAACATTTCCAGATGATAACATTTGGGGAGATTACAGCCACCTTCAGCAGTTCTTACTTTCTCCAAGTGATTTTGCTTCCTCTGCAATGGCACACGCAATCTCCAATGTTTGTATGCAGATCTCCGTGGTAGTGGGATAAGGTCTGGGTAGGATAGGGCAGTGAGTACGGATAGTTTTATAGCTAAGTTACCACCTGTGTGAGATTTCTGCAGCGTTTTCTGCCTGCTGACCCCCTGGAAGTTTGCCAGTGAACATGTTTGTAATCTTTGCTACTGAACTGAAAGTATCCCATGAACCAATGAAGTTCTGAATGTCCTTATTAATAAAATGGAAACTGGATTATTTTTAAAAGCTACCAATAGGAAAGAGGCCTCTCTGACAACCTGTGTTTCTTACCTCTTAATTTTATAAATGCAAAAGAAAAGAGATGGCTGTTAGCGCCTCTGAATTAACTTTCTCTGAAAATTTTGGAGTTAAAAAAAAAGACAACAATTTCCAAATTTATAGCTTCAAAAAGATTGATCCCAGTGCCTCGGTTTTCTTTGGATTCTCTGCTTAATCAAATCTTGGCAAATATTGCTTTCACATACTATTAAAACTCCGTAGAGAAATACCCAAGTATATGAGGATCATAAACCAGACATCACAGTATGTGCCAGCACATCCCGTTTTATTCTGCGAAGTGTAAATTCTGCTGCCCTGCTCTTACGCCACCCGTTTCCGTGAGGAATGTTCTCTCTGGGTCTATAGTGTCCCAACATTGTGGAGGTCACCAACCAGGGAGACAGAGCGGCGAGTCTTCAGAGAGACGCAGACCCAGTGATTACTATCTGTTGTGATGCACGTCTCCTCCTTACTTCCCCCCTCCCAAGTTTCCTGAACTGATGGGATGGAAAACCTTGAAAGAGAACAGGATGTTGTGACTCCCACAGACCTCCCCTGGGAGTTTATCATCAAAATTTATCGGAAGTGTTCCAGAGTCTGATCAAAACTCCGTATAAAAATACCCAGCAGATTTTTTTCTAATGATAATCCTTCAAGTGAATCAAAGAAAGGTTTCCCTTGTATTATGAAGCGTGAGACAGTTTTATCCGTGAGAGACTCTAAGCTTGGGCCTGATGAAGAAATAGAAGCCCACATACCCTATGTCACTTAAAAGTTATAAACCAAGCTAACAAAGTGCTCAATAAAAGGTCTTTTAGTTTCCTACCTTGACGGAAAGATCTTTGTAATGACCAAGGAGGTCAAGTTTCAATTTAGAATTCTGACTGTGCAGAGTTCCGTGCTTGGCCGTGGCTCATCTCCTGCTGGGACCTCCACCCGCCCCCTTCTGTTCCCACCCGTTGGCCCTGCCCTGCCCCCACCTGGACATTGGGGCATCCACATTGGTGGTGCTGTCATCCTTAGGAGGCTGGACCCCAGGAAGATACATGGGCTGGCCCCGGATGTGGGCTCGGGGCCATCTGGGTAGGAAATTCTAGGCTCCCAAGGATCTGGAGGCTTAGTGTAGAAGGGGGCACGTGGGCAGGTGGGTGGGCACATCCTCTTGATCCCCGAGGAGGGAAAAGCTCCATCCCCTGTGAAGGGCCAGGGCCATAGGAGGGACTGAGCAGGGCCCTGGAAAGCACAAATGGAGGATTTAAGGGTCCTACTGAGATGCTCTTTTCTTAGTGCCTAGAATATCATAGGTTGTACTTAACTATACTGATTAACTCATTTTGTAATTTGATCTTTGTCAGATTTTGTTTGATATGCAGACCCTTTATATCCATCCCATCTGTTAGGAAATCACGGCTCGTGCCGCTGTGATAAATGTGGGTAACTAAAAAGGTGGGAGGGAACCACAGATTCCTCTTCGCGTGAACTTTGCCTTCAAGAGCTAGTTAAACCCATTTTATTCTGTCCCGTCTCTCTGGACAGTATTCATTCCTTCCTTTCAGTAATTGTCTTGTAAGTTGTTCTAAGTTTATATGTCCCTCCCTCTGTACAGACACATGTGCTGCCTAACTTTCCTCTGTGGATTGGGAAGGTCGTAAGCCTGAACACAATTAATTCCTGCTCTGTGGCCGGTTCAAGCTACACTGAGTCCCCAAATAAGAAACTACCCAATTGCCCCATCACCCACTATTTAGGGTGCCTGGTGCTCTGACCTTGAGTTTCAACATGGGGCCCTCTCCGTCATTGGTGACTGGTTACATAGGACAAGTCTCCCCGAGATCAGCTGTACCCCTGGCTCAGACTCTCTCAAGAATTCCCACCTGTCTCTTTAAGTTGCCCTGCTGGGTCTCTGAAATTCCTGAGCAGAATCTCAAATGTGCCACGTAGCTCGTATTTCAAATCAGACTATCCTGATGTTGATGAAAATCCATCCAGTTGGTTGGAAGGAACGTGGTGAGAAGCAGAGAACCTACTCTGTTTTATACAATATAGAAAAAAATTTACTCATGTCCTTTGTGATCTCAAACTCTCTTTTCTGCCCAAAATAACTAGTGCAGTAAGGTCATTGCCACACAATAATTAGGAACTTCATTCGTGCATATTTGTTTCAGAATATTAAGCTACTAGGAAAGGACCCCTCTATGTATTGTATCCTGCAGGGTACCTGACACAATGATGATATTAACGTTATTTATTGCTAGATTCTCCCCCTCTAACCCCACATTCTCTGAAACAACACAGAGAAGAAAATTCTCTACTAACTCTGTTGTTAGAAGAGGAGCCTGATTTATCTGAATAGGAGACTGTGAAGGGTCAATTCAGTAACTCAAGTCTCAGATCTAAAGTTAGAGAATTGAGCATACTCTTCACAAAACTACTATTTTATCTTTGTTTAAATCCACACTGATTTTATTTAGAATACTATGTACTATGGTACAGGATAGGCTGCTGTAACAAGACACCTGCAAATAGAGTGGCTTAATCAAGACCCTCACGTAATAGTGCAGGTGGACCATCCCATCGGGGGCTGGCCCAGGCTCTGCCAGATTCAACACATGCTCCCATACTGAGGTTCAAAGTGGCTGCTGCAGCTCCTACCATCATATCCCCATTGAGAGTGGAGAGGGGAAGGGAAATGTGGCCACGCCTTAGCTGGGAGGATGGGGGAAGTTCTATCACTGGAGAAAAGGGTAAGGATGGATACTTGGGGCATGAATAGTCTCTGTGACATGTTGCCACGTACTTATGCTTCATTCTAAAGAGCATTTTGAGTTAAATATGTGAAAGATACAGAAAGCTGTGCTTTGAGTTGAACATGGGGAATTAGAGTCATTCAGCCTGGAGACCTAGTCTATGCAGAATACCTTGAGGTCTTACAATGTAAGAGTGGTAACTTCAACAGTGCTGGGCACCGACCCTAGAGCTTTACCTGATCGTCTCATTTACTGCCCAAGACAATCCCCCCATTTCATAGAGGAGGAAAGGGAGGCACCGAGAGACTAAGTAAGCCGCCTGCAGGCTCACAACTAATACGGGGTGGGGCTGGGACCTGAATCCAGATGGTCTGACTCCAGAGCTGCCCCTCAGACCATTTCCGATCCAGCCAACGTGGAGTGTATTAGGCTGCCTTTGGAAACTGGAAGAGAGGAAAGATTCCCTAAATAGTAATACCTTGAGTTTAAACATTTTTTTTTTAAAGAGAAAACCTGAAACATGCAATAAAGCATTTGCTTTTTGGTAGGTTTCAGCCTGAAGTATTGTTTTATTTTTACAGTCAGGATGGCAGATAGTTAAGGAGCTATTCTAGGTTTACACTCAATAAGTGAAATCCAGCTTCAATTAAGGTGTTAATTTAGAACAAAGAAGAGTTAAAAAAAAATAGATTTGATCTAAATGTGATATATTTTACTCCTGGGCAAATAAATCTGAGGCTTTATTTTCTAAGCATCAAATTGGTTTTTTTTTGTTTGGTTTGGTTTGGTTTGGTTGTGGGGTTTTTTTGTCTAGGAGGACTTTTACTGTATTTGCTCCTTTTTTTTTTTAAATGTTTATTTTATATTGGAGTACAGTTGATTTATGTTGTGTTATCTCAGGTGTACAGCAAATTGATTCAGTTATACGTATACATATATCTATTCTGTTTCAGATTCTTTTAGGTTGTTACAGAATATTGAGTAGAGTTCCCTGTGCTCTACAGTAGGTCCTTGTTGGTTATCTATTTTATATACAGTAGTGTGTACAGGTCCATCCCAACCTCCTAATTTATCACTCCCCTGCCTTTCCCCTTTGGTAACCATAAGTTTGTTTTCTATGTCTGTGGGTCTATTTCTGTTTTGTATATAAGTTCATTTGTATCGTTTTTTTAGATTCCATGCTTAAGTGATACCATATGATATTTGTCTTTCTCTGTCTGACTTACTTCACTTAATATGACCATCTCTAGGTCCATCCATGTTGCTGCAAATGGCATTATTTCATTCTCTTTTATGGCTGAGTAGTATTCCATTGTATATATGTGCCACGTCTGCTTTATCCATTCATCTGTCGATGGACATTTAGATTGTTTCCATGTCTTGGCTATTGTACATAGTTCTGTGATGAACATAGGGTTGCATGTATCTTTCTAAATTATAGTTTTATCTGAATATATGCCCAGGAGTGGGATTGCTGGATCATATGGTAGTTCTATTTTTAGTTTTTTAAGGAACCTCCATACTGTTCTCCATAGGGGCTGTACCAGTTTACCTTCCCACCAACAGTGTAGGAGGGATCCCTTTTCTCCACATCCTCTCCAGCGTTTATTGTTTGTAGACTTTTTGAGGATGGCCGTTCTGACTGGTGTGAGGTGGTACCTCATTGTAGTTTTGATTTGCATTCTCTAATAATTAGTGATGTTGAGCATCCTTTCAGGTGCTTTTTGGCCAACTGTATGTCTCCTTTGGAGAAATGTCTATTTAGATCTTCTACCCATTTTTTGGTTGGGTTGTTTGTTTGATATTGAGCTGCATGACCTGTTGGTATATTTTGGAGATTAATCCCTCGTCAGTCACAAATAAATTTGAGGCCTTATTTTCTGAACATTGAGTTGTTAATAAACAATTTAGGCATATCCATGTAATACTTCAGACCAGGGGTCCCCAAGCCCCGGGCCACAGACCAGTACCTGTCTGCGTCCTGTTGGGAACGGGGCCGCACAGCAGGAGGTGAGCGGTGGGTGAGGGAACGAAGCTTCATCTGCCTCTCCCCATCGCTCCCCATCGCTCCCATTACTGCCTGAACCCCAGCCTCATTCCCGTCCACACCCCGCCCCAGTCCATGGAAAAATTGTCTTCCATGAGACCGGTCCCTGATGCCAAAAAAGGTCAGGGACCGCTGCTTCAGATCACTTTTTAATCAAGACAAGTTGCAATAAGTCCATCCCAGTGTTAGGGGCTTAATTTCATCCTCAGACAAATTAGGTGATTATTTATCCCCAGGTGCTTTAACTTGTATTTAAATCATCACATTTATTAAACAAGAAGATGGCCTTATACAGTATCCACTCCCTAGATGTATTGGTTTGCTCGGGCTGCATAATGAAATACCACAGACTGGGTGGTTCAAATGACAGAAATTTATACTCTCACGGTTCTAGGGGCTGGACGTCCAAGGTCAAGGTGCGGTTTCCTCTGAGGCCTCTCTCCTCAGCTTGCAGGTGGCCGTCGTCTTGCTGCCTTTTGGCATCGTGGCCTCTCTGTGCGTCCTGGTCTCCTCTCCTTGTAAGGACACCAGTCACATGCGATTAGGGCTTCCTTAGGGGGCTGATTTTAACTTAATCACCTCTTTGAGGGTCCTATCTCCAAACACAGTCGTACTGTAAGGAACTGAGGGTCAGGACTTCAACCTATGAATTGGGGGCAGGGGGTGGGGAGTGGGGACGCAGTTCAGTACAGGCCACGGACACACTTCGGGAAGATGGAGGCTGTGAAATCAAGCGGTTTGCAGCAGGGAGGTGTCCAGCATGTGAATGCCCCTCCCTGACGCTTCTGGCCAGAACAGGCTGTGGGGCAGGTGGTGTGTTTCTGTGACTGTCCACCTCTTTACCTAAATATTTGGGGGGCAGCCTTATTAAGTTTAATATGCAGATTATTTAAAAGCCCATCTTGGACTCGGTCTTGCTCACGTTTTCACCAGCTGGGCAAGAGGAAAGGCTGAGGTCGCAGTAGCAAACGTTTTGCTGGAAAGCTCAGTATGGTGAGTGGACTGAGCTGGTCTGACGGCAGGTGTTCTGGGCGCTCAGAACGATGCGGGCTTCTCACCAGAGAACAGCTGTGAGCCACAGATGGGCTGGAAAGCAAAGGTCAGGGATCAGCACGGACCAGCCCCTTTTCTAAAGCCGTATCTGCAGAGAACTTAAGGTGCATGGCAGCACAGGAAACACCTTGCCTCTTTTCGGGTTATGGGAACGGAATAAGAGAGCTTGGCTATATCTCTGGGAAAGACTGGAAGAATTCTGAGAATATCATCAAGGGCACTTATTCCATCCATCTCGCAAAAAGATTCTGAACGATCCTACTTTTAGCTTTTCGAGCACTGTGTATCTTTCATTATAAACCTCTTCGGAAAATGGGAAGAGGAAAGAGAAACAGTAGACGTTATGGCTTGTAGGATTAAACTGGAGAATGAATGAGGGAAACCATAAAAGTCCAAGAACCCTCATGCGATGTTCTAAAAATATTCTTCAGACCTATGAAACTTTTACAAGTTGTACTTATCTTGCATGGGATGAAGTATAATCAAGAACCTTGGCCCAGCACAAAAGGAACATTTTTGTTTGTTTGTTTAAAAATTACCCAAAAACCCTACTATGGCACTGTTGGAACCGACTGCCTAATAAAACTTTCCGACTATGTGGTCACCACGACGGTGAAAGCATCTGACACCAACAGAATTGCTGGGTCTTTTCTTGTAAAGAATGGTCTCTGGAGACCTGTGTTGTGTTGTACATAATACAAAGTACACACAACTGTGTGTGGTTAATGTTGGCACTGGGACGACCAAGACTTTGAGGTCAATAAGAATCAATACTAATATAACATCAATACTAATATAACAGCCTCCCCAATGGTACCAAACCATGCATCCTAGAGCATCAGGTCGAGGCCACGTGAGGGCCTCCCGGGCTGCACCCACCACTCACTGAACTCGGGTCAACCTGGACATGCATCCATCTCAAGGGGCGGTGCTCCCCATCACCTCAGGACCTTTACATATGCTGTTCTTTTGGCCTGAAATATAAATCCCCCTTCACCATCGGCGTGGAGTTAAAATTTCCTTTGAAAATCCCTTGGATTCCAACCTGCAGTGTCTCAGGGAGTCCAATCCTGTCAGTTGGATTGTTTTGCTGCTGCTTTGTTTGCACAGCTGATGAAGTAGTTGGTTTGTGTTTAGGCAGCCGATCTTAGAGCTCATTATAAACTCTGGAATTCTCCTCAGGAACTGAAATAAAGTGAAGGAAGAGAACGTCTGCATTTCTCACCTCCTGATTCTGCTAGGTTACGTGCTCATTCAGTGGCAGAGCAAGCCGCAGACCCCCCTCACTGTTTAAACTGTTCTCTCTCTTGCCCTCTCCTCCTCTCTCTGTATTATTGGGTTTACGTAAGGTAGATACCTAAAGCCAAATAGATATAAAATAAATCCTCCGTGTTGCACTTACACTGAATCACAATCAAACATGTACTTGCCAGTCTCTCCTACGAGGCCACGAGCTGCTTGGAATCAGGGCCTCTTTCCTTTCCATGTTTATATACACAGCACTGGCCTGAAGCACTCAGGAAACAGTTCCTTGAATCAGTCAATAAAGGAGTGAATGAACAAAACGTATCAGATTATCCACAACAACTTTTCTGTTAAAAATAACTGAACTTTGTCACTGTAGGTATAAAAAAGTCAATCTTATGGCTGATCTCAGTTGTTACTTTCAGGGTCACCAAAAGGTTGCACTTACTCTGTAGGTTTCTCTGTGTGACTTGACAGGACATTATTACTTTTATCTTTTGGACTCCAACTGTTTAATCCATTAGGTGATATTCTTTTACTGATTTTTCCAGTTAATGGATGGAATTGACTATTCGTTTGGCATTAGAGACTGCTCTGACTGAAAGATGATTTATCGGACATGATCTGTCTTTATCCACCTCTCCAACCAATAATATTAGACCCGGAACTGTTGTGTTTCATCCTGTGCATTTGTCGATTCCCCTCTGCATAGAAACAAGCTCTGATATCACACGTCTTAAAAAATAGACGACCTGCTCTCATCCTGTGTGACTCTCCAGATACTGTCTCTCAATGACTGCAAACCTTTTGGAAACGGTCCAGGCGCCGTTCTGCAGCCTCACCTCTCGTCCTCTCTTCTGATTGATGGTTCCCCTCAGGCCCCCAGGCCCCCAGGCCCCCTCGAAATCAGCGATACGCATGGAGGCAGGCACTGTCATCGTGTCTGTGTGTCTGCTCCGTACTAAAATTCTAAGTAGTAATCGAGCCTTAATTATTTTACTTCCTGGAACACTTTACTCTTCTGATTTGTGCACCGCGACACTTAACCTCTTTTTCTCCGAACCTTAAAAGGTCTTCCCTTGGAGACCCCCTACCAGCCTTGATTTTCTTCTGGACCTTTAAATGTGGATATACCCCGGGCTCCGCTGCGCTGCCCCCCTGTTAAACCCTGGCGCCGCAGGTCTTTATCCCACCTGCGTGCCCATGCCCGTGCGACCTGTCTGTCTGTCTGCTACCTCCCAACCTCTCCAGCCTTGAGCTGACCCTCGTGCCCTGACTTGTACATCTTCTTCCTGCTTTGCTCTCCACGCCGCTCTCTCGGGGACCCCTCGAACATCCACCAGAGAACTCAGAATTTCGACCCCCTACAACGAGTTCCTCTCCCTTTCCAGTAAGTGGCACCGTCGTCCAGCTAGTTATCCTAACCGAAAACCTAGACGCCCCTGATTGCTCCAGTTTTCCTGGACCAGAGCGCGCGCGGGCTGTCGGCTCCACCGCAGGACAAGCTCGAAGCCCCTCCTCGCGCATCTCTGCTGCCCCCCCAGCCGCGACCGCGACCCCCGTTTTCTCTCTCCTTAGGTAGGAAAGCTTCCCCGTCCCCTGCTTCTTCCACCCCTACTCCTGCAGTTCATTCCCACCCAGTAGCTCGAGGGGCCCTTGGAGAAGGCAGATCAGACCGTGACCCTCCCCTTGGTTTCCCATCACGGTCAGCGCGGAGTCCCCGCGGCCGCCCAGCGGGGCTGCTCCGCCAGCCTCTTCCCCGCCATCCTCTCCCCGCGCACGTCTCAGACCCGCCAGGGGAGGTCAGGCCCTCCTCAGGGTCTGCCTCTAGCTCCTCTGCCTGGAATATCCTTCCTTCAGACCCTTGCGCGGCGGCCTCCTTTTCTACAAGTGGCCTGCCCTGCCCAGCTGATCAAAAGGAATTCACTCGACTGAGACACGCTCTTCTTTATTGTTTTATGATGATTACCAGTATCTAAAATTATCATTTTTTAAACGATAACATATTATCTTTATTATATGTTATATTAATTTATGCTATCTCTTTTTTTTAATGAATTATTTATTTTATTTATTTATTTATTTTTGGCTGTGTTGGGTCTTCGTTTCTGCGCGAGGGCTTTCTCCAGTTGCGGCGAGCGGGGGCCACTCTTCATCGCGGTGCGCGGGCCTCTCACTGTCGCGGCCTCTCTTGTTGCGGACCACAGGCTCCAGACGCGCAGGCTCAGTAGTTGTGGCTCACGGGCCCAGTTGCTCCGCGGCATGTGGGATCTTCCCGGACCAGGGCTCGAACCGGTGTTCCCTGCATTGGCAGGCAGATTCTCAACCACTGCGCCACCAGGGAAGCCCTATCTTTATTTTTTAATTGAAGTATAGTTGATTTACCATATCATGTTAGTTTCAGGTGTACAGCAGAGTGACTCAGTTATACATCTATCTATCTATCTATCTACCTATCTATTCTTTTGCAGATTCTTTTCCATTATAGGTTATTACAAGATACTGAATAGAGTTCCCTGTGCTATACAATAGGTCCTTGGTGTTTATCTATTTTATATATAGTAGTGTGTATATGTTAATCCCAAACTCCTGATTTATCCCTCCCCCCTTCCCCCTTTGGCAACCCTAAGTTTGTTTTCTGTCTGTGAGTCTGTTTTTGTTTTGTAAATGAGTTCATTTGTATCTTTTTTCTCAGAGTCCACATGTAAGTGATATCATGTGATATTTGTCGAAAATTATCATGTTACCCGACCTGTTTCAGTTATTTATGGTATGTGATATCCTGTCTTATTACTGGTGTAGCTCCAACACCTAGAACGATGCCTGTTAGATTATAGGCCCTTGGTGCTTAATGAGTATTTATAGAATGAATTAATAAGTCAATAAGTTGTTTCTAAACTTAGCATCTCTAAATATGAAAAGTGAGAGTTCGTATCTAAATAGGACACATTTTGGAACATTCTGTGAGAGAAAATCTGCTCTTCCAAAGCATGTGTAAAATACTTACCCCCAATAATTGGATTTTACTAATTTTTGTGTGTTTGTGAATGTACAAGTTTTCTAATCCTTTTGTTCTTTGTATAGTACGTAGGACAGAAGTTTCAGGTCAAAGGTTTCATGACATCATCTGATAGCAAACTTCATGTCTTTATCTGGTTAATGATTCTTCAGTGGATACAAGTAATTATTAAATACTGGTGATATCTTTAACAGACATAACAGTATTTTCTAATATTTAACGGTTTAATACATTATACTGGTATTAAAAATGACATATGTAACATATTTATGCTATAATTATAGCCTAGAGAGATGAATACAAATAATTATATACACTTGTATAGAATATATGTGATTCTAACAATGTTTTCAAATGAACTTGTAAGCCCTTATGAAAATGTATACGTGAAAATATCTGTGTAGCTAAACGATTGCTCTGTTTGTAAAATTAATCAGATCAGACGCTGTGTGTTCCTAAACTGTGGTATAATGGAATGATCACAAGACTGTGGTTCAGAAAATCAGGTTTCTCATCCAGCTTCTGGGCTAACGAGGGCGATGGTGAACAAGCCTTTGTTCCCACTAGAATGTAAGCTCCATCAGGCAGAGGATCGTGTCGGTTGTGCTCACTGCTGTATCACCAGCATCCAGAAAAGGCAAGGACCAGTGCAAGTACTGGACAGATATTTGTTGCATGAATTATACTTCTCCAAATGTACAGTTTCCACATCTATAAAACAATGTTCCTTCCAACCCTTACATTCCGGATAATAAGAGAGCCCTTTGAATATAAATCAGACAGATTCATGGCTGGAATTGTTTACCCAGCTGTTACCGGGGCCTTTATGCAATTGTCTAGTGCATCAAAGCTCTTTGTGATGACTATTTATTAACATGAGTAAGACGAGAGATATCGGTCCATGATTGCCATCTTCAGAAGGACTAAAACAAAAACTTCAAAATTAAAAACTATTATTCAAATCTACCAAATTAAATAAGTATAAAAGAAAGTTCAATAACCAACCTCTTAAATGGTGGTTTTGCAAAGTGTGTAGCACTTACGTTTTGAAAGCTATGAAGGTTTAAAGCTGCTGTAAGGATTTGGAGACACCCTGTAGATACACCTTTCTTTGGGAAAACTTGATATCGCCCTTAAAAATACAAATTGGTAAAGAACTCTTCACTTTTAAATTTTTTCTTTTCATTCATTGAACAAATATGTCATGACAACCACGTGTAACAGGTGTTAGGAAATGCGGGAGAAGCCAGGCTCTGACAGCTCCTCCCCATCATTTGGATGGCCAGGCACACAGAACCTCCTGGCCGGACTCAGGATCAGCACCGGAAACACTGCAGAGGAAACCTGAGGACTGGGGGCTGCTGACCAGACAGCGGCCCCTCCTGACCGCCGTCACTCACAGCCTCCCCAGAACAGCCGCCAGGACCAAGCCAGCCAATGGGGGCCACCGTCCAGTCCCTTCACGTCCTCCAGACCGATGCTTGATGAGACCCTGACCCCCTTTTTAATAAAACCATTGCTGCTCTGTCCCCGACACTCTCCATCCCCCTTCTCCTGCCTATTTTTATCTGTAGCACAGATTACCAGGCCTCTTATATATATTTGTTGATGTGATCATTGCCTTGCTTGTATACACACACGTATGTAAGCTCCATGATGGCAGAAAATTTGTTACTCATCAGTGTATACCCAGCACCTAGAACAGTGTGGGACACCTGGTTGGTGCTTAGTAAATATTTGTTGGATGGATGGATGCATGCCTAGATGGATGCATGGATGGGTAAATAAATGAACAACTGAATGAACAGATACTCTAACCTGAACCCCTTGCAGCTGATTCTCTTAACTGTTTCTCTCCAGTTTTCAGTATTCCCCCCCATATAGATTTAAAATTTGCCCTCATTTTTCTAGCTCTCAACCTCATTATTTTCAATAGAATTTGGTGTTCTACCCTCGTTTATTGCCTCAGGCTGCCTGGAGTAAACATTTTTCATGATTCTAGTTGGCTCACTTGAGTAATACACCCTGGGAGCTTGCCCCTTCCCCTCAGCCGGGGTGCAGCCAATATGCACGCAGGGATGGAACATTGCTCTACACGGTGACTTCATACAGGAACTACATCTAAGAAGGAGGCACAGGATACACATAAATAAACACCCAAACTAAGCTAAACAGCCCCCAGAGTGGCCAAAGGTGAAGTCCCTGCCTTGAGTAAGTGTACAGATTCTACAATGACAAGTCCAGTGGGCAACACAGAGACCAGAAAGAGGACAGGTGGAGAGTCCAGAGCCATAGGTGAGAAAATGGGTACATCCACGGGAAGGTTGGTAGGAGCACAAATTGCTACAAGGTTTCTAAATGGCAAGTTAGAGACAGTTAATAAGATCAGACAGATTCCTCCCCTTTCACTAGCATTTCAATTTCTAAAAATTTAATCTATAAAAACTCCTGTAACAACTGGAAACATCCCAAATGCTCATCAGCAAAGAGATGGTTTAATTGTGATACCACATAACCATACAATGAAACAGTACAATCTTCAAAAAGAATATAGACCTGTTTGTATTGTATTGTAATTGTGTTAAGTGGGATGAGAAAATGCCCTTTCTTATGAGAGCTGTGGTTCGCACCACTGTTCTAGACACTAAGGATAACGGTGAGGAATATTCCCCACGTCCCCCTCCTTGTAGAAATTAAATTCAAATTGGTGAAACAACAACAAACAAACCAATAAAGCTTTACTAGCAGATGGAACAGCGTCATGAAGAACTATAAAGCGTGGCAAGGGGATAAAGAGTGACGAGAGTCAGAAAAAGCCTCTCTGCGGAGGTGATGTTGGAGCAGAGCCCTGAATAAACAAGAAAATCAGAAGGACAGACTGAGGGCAAAGGGCCCCGAAGCAGCATGCTTGGGGTGTCCAAGCAAATGCAAGGAAGGCAGAGTTGAGGGGAGGGCAGTGACCACGTGGGATGGGGGGAGGGAAGGTCTGAAAGGCAGCCAGGGACCCGATCGAATATGCATTTTGGAGCCGTGATAACAGTTTGGATTTTCTTTTAATTTTGATTGATAAACCATCAGAAGATCTTGAGCAAGAGAGTGACATATTCCAATTTACTCAGCACGGCTGATACATAGAGAATATTCCACATTGAGTCCATAGGGTATAACCCATGACATCTTTTATTAGACAACTTACAAAAGTGTTGCATTGACCCAAAATGAGAGGAAAACGTTCAGTTTTCATACAGTTGATTTAGGAATGTTTTTAGGCATCTTCTTCACAGGGGTTTTATGAGGATTGAAAAGGTTATGTGTATACACACATGTATGTATTTTATGTATGTGGTTATGTACATAGAGCATTTTTCATATATTATTCATGGGTATTAAATGATACTATGTGAAAATAAAATGGAAAGAAAATGAGAAATGCGTATAGAATGTGTAGGTAGAAAAAGCATGGCAGGTTGTAAAAGTCTAACAGTTTGTCTAACCTTTCGATATGGCTCGAATCAAATAAATGTTTTAGAATTCCATATCCTTGCTATGAATAGTATACTGGCTAGTGCATTTCAAAGGGGCTCAAGAAAGTTGCTCTGAACTTAGAGTTTATCAAGGAAATAATCAGCCAGTATGATTCACAGTGCAAAAAGAGACTCAGCCCAAAACTGCGGTCAGAAGGCTACAGCTGGGTCGAAAGGCCATGCATAGCTGGGAAGCCTGGAATTAAGATAGTACCTGTTCTGCCTACATAGGTAACCTCTGTGTCATGTCAGATGAGATCATCTATGTTACGGTGTTGCAAAAATCATTAAATAAAGTGCTGCTTTTTTTTTCTTTGTGAGGATTGCAGATACCTGGCAGTACCAACACAGCGGTATTTTTCACGCTGAGTTCCAAGTGCCTCTTCTCCTTTAAGGGACATGGTCCATCCATTTAGGTTTGTCCCTATGCAGTTGGAGCATCCCAGATTAGGAGAAACCTGTTAGGTTCCACAGAAGAGTTCACCGCAAAATCCAGTTTTTCACTGAAGTTGACAACTTCAGCAGCAGTAATACAAGGAGTGCGTTTTGGCTCATTGGGATACAGGCAGCTGGTCTACCTTCCGCCGCTACCCCCTTGGCCAAAGCATCCTTTGGCAAAGAGATTTAATTAATCAGAGTATTCTCTTAGACACTACTTTTCTGTGTAGATTTTTAATTATATGCATAATTAACTATCGTACTTGCAGAATCAATCGATATTCAGGGGGAATCGTCTGAAACAAACTTAGAGTTTCTTTCACTCTCTCCTGTCAGAGTCAGGCCACAAGAAGTTAAAAAGCACCATCCAGAGAAGCACAGAGACGGGAATGGCAGCCGAGATGAGAAAGATGGTGAGGCAGCCGAGCCGGGAGTCTACGGATGGCAGCATCAACAGTTACAGCTCCGAGGGAAAGTAAGTGGCCTCTGCACATCCGCGTGGCCCGGGGCCAAGGGTCCTGTAGTCACAGGGCAGATAACAAGGTCCCCAGGGTGATCCTGCAGCTTCTTTACACAGCCAGGAGGTCAACCATCCACTTGAAAACAGCCTGACCTCTCTGGATACACACACACACACATGGACACACCTCTGCACCTGGTCACACAGACATTTCAAAGGGATGAAGAAATTGACGGGTGAACGTGAATAAACTGACTTCTATCATCCAGAAAATCTCAGAATAGTCCATGACCAGATGCTTATTGTAGAAATGCCACATTTAATGGATTCTTTCTTATGGTAAATTCATTGTCTGGCCCAGTTACCAAAATCTGAATTAAAACTTAGAAGTGTGGAACTAAGTGCCCATATTCCTACTTTTCTCCAAACTATTTTGGGCTCTAAGTTGTTGTAAGGCTAACGTTCTCATAATAACAACTTAAAATTTCTTGCTTTTAAAGCATCACGAACTCATTTTTACCTTAGGAAAAAGAGCCCAGGAGCTATCTGCTTCATTGATTTTCCGATTAAAGAATTTTAGTTAATCCTGAAATTAATTAATTATGAAAAAATACAACCAGATTTTTGTTTTGGTTACTTGACATGATTTTTACCATTTCATATAGATCTTGCACAAAACCTGCATTTTCCTATGCTTGAGAATTTTTCTGGTAAAATTGAACTTTTACTAAGGTGATAGACAACAAGTAATTAGTATCCTACAGTGGGTTACTTGGGGATTGACCGTGTACAAGTTTTCCGTAATTATTTATTACCATTCAAATATCTTTTACCAATCTAATATTAACAATTTATTTTATTTTCCTGGCATTTTTCTATTCTGTTCAGAAAATGAAGTAAATTCTGCCAAGTTAATGTTCATGATATGCTTTCCCATTCCTAAAACTAGTGAATCCCTTTATTTGCTCCAATGAGTGATATGCATACTCCCAGCAAGATACAGCCAAGAACAAAAATCAGCAGGCATGATGTTATGTAGTTAAACTTGCTGACAAAATACCAATATTTGCTGAAGTATTAGGAAGCAATCTGCAAATAGAAAACTAGAGACACTATTTTCGGATATAAAAATTAACAAATCTAGATTGGGATTGACATATACACACTACTGTATATGGAATAGATAACTAATAAGAACCTACAGTATAGCACAGGGAACTCTACTCAATACTCTGTAATGGCCTATATGGGAAAAGAATCTTAAAAAGAGTGGATATATGTATATGTATAACTGATTCACTTTGCTGTGCACCTGAAACTAACACAACATTGTAAATCACCTCTACTCCAATAAAAATTTTTTAAAAAGTAAAAATTAACAAGCCTAATAATATTTACCTCCACCATGAATAAGCCACTTAACCTCTCATAGATTTATTTTATCGTCTCTGGATGGGATAATAATTAATACCCTATCTAATTCCTTTGATTGTGAAGAAATAATATGTGTGAAAGCACACTGGAAACAATCAATCCTGATAGAAACCTGTTTATTCCAAAAAATACTTATTGAAGTCCAACTATGTAACAAGCCTGGTTCTTGTTACCCAGGAGATGTCAGTAAACAAGAGCACAGTCCCTGCTCTGGGAGAGCCTGTAGCCTGGGGCTTCAGGCAGTCCTGGTGTGGTGAGAAATAGACGTACGTTAACCAATTCATTTCCATTTGAATTAAATAAAAATCTCAGGTAATATGAAATTTTAATTCTTTCAGAAATGAAGAAATTAAACATTTTGATTTGTAAATAAGAACTTGTACTATACTATAATATATATTCAAGAAATTATTAGCCATTTCTTAACATTTAGCGTTAATGTTACTTAATACTGATGAACAATTATTTATGTATTAGTTCATGACATAAAATTTTGCGCCTTGTATCTTACGTCAGTGATACATTTATGTAGGGATTTGTATTTGTAAAGTGTGCAGAAAACTTACTACATTGAAAACTATAACTGAGCCCTCCTGAATAGAACATCAGGTCTTTTTTTAAACTTTTTATTTTTTATTGGAGTATAGTTGATTAACAATGTTGTGTTAGTTTCAGGTGAACTTATGGTTACCAGGAGGGAAGCCCGGGAGGGATAACTGGAAGTTTGGGATTGACATGTACACATTGCTATATTTAAAATGGATAACCAACAAGGACCTACTGTGTAGCACAGGGAACTCTGCTCAATATTATGTAACAACATCAGGTCTTAAATTGATCGTTTAGACCTTTTCGCCATCAGTGCTGAGCTTCATGGGCTTGGTTCAGAGGAAATGCAAAGAATCAGTAAGTAAACCGATTGCCTAAGTACTGTTTGATTCATGATCAGAACTCGTCATCTAATGGAAACTAATGAAAAGAATTCTAGAAGATCTAATGTCTTGATTATTGTCCTTTTGCTAATAGCTTAATATTTCCTGGAGTGAGACTAGGAGCGGATAGTCAATTCAGTGATTTTCTCGACGGACTGGGACCAGCCCAGCTTGTTGGCCGCCAAACCCTCGCCACCCCTGCAATGGGTAAGAATAATTTTTTTCTGTAGGAAAACTGATGTTTCATGGTTGATAAGATCATTTAAAGTAGCATAATAAAAAAATAATAATAAAAAAATAAAGTAACATAATAGTAATACAAGCGAGACGCAAGATTTTAGCTCAGGTGTTGCTGGTTTCAAATGACTATTCTAATTTCTAATGCATTTTTCTAACTTGAGATATGCAAAATGACTAAAGTTAGTCATTTATCTCTGAATTAGCAAAATTCTGTTAAGATAGAGAGTCTACAGTAAATCCAAATGTAGGAGAAGGGTAGAATTTTATAGCACGGAAAAAACGATGGATTATTCAATAAAGGAGATTGGCGTAAGTGTCTAGCTATGCAAAAAAATATTAATGAAATTACCTCCCTACTTCAGAACTTAAAAAAATAATGTTTTGGGGGCTTCCCTGGTTGTGCAGTGGTTGAGAATCTGCCTGCCAATGCAGGGGACACAGGTTCAAGCCCTGGTCTGAGAAGATTCCACATGTCGTGGAGCAACTAAGCCCGTGCACCATAACTACTGAGCCTGTGCTCTAGAGGCCGCAAGCCACAACTACTGAAGCCCGCGCGCCTAGAGCCCGTGCTCTGCAACAAGAGAAGCCACAACAATGAGAAGCCAGCGCACCACAACGAGGAGTAGCCCCTGCTCGCCACAACTAGAGAAAGCCCGCGTGCAGCAATGAAGACCCAACGCAGCCGAAAACAAATTAATTAATTAATTAATTTTTAAAAAATTGGATTCAATTGTAAAGGAGAAACGGGGTGGAGAAAGACACTGGAAAATACTGAAAATCACTTAAGTTAATGTTTCTATACTCTTGGAGTGGGAAAGAACTTCCAGGCCAAAGCCAGATAAACTTCTACTAGCAAAATATGCCATATATAAAGTTTAAAAAGAGGATAAATGGAGAAAATTATATGCAACATGTGAAATAGATGTTTCCTGAAGGACATGAGATTCCAGCTTGAAAGAACCCATAGAGTAGTCAGCAAAATGCATGAGAATAGGTCAACACAAAGACATCATCGTGAGATTTTACAGCACCAGCGGTTGATAGAATACCCCACAAGTTTCCTAAGAGGAAAAATTATTTTATGCGGACTATCAAAAATCTGCTTCTCATTGGACTCTTCAATAATAATACTGGAATCCAGAAGATGAGCGTTGCCTTCAAAATTCTGAGTAACAATTGATTTCCAACGAAGACTAAAATAGCCAGTCAAATCATCAAGTAAGTATGAGGCTAGAATAAATACATATTCAGATGGGAATGGTCTCAAAACATTTTCCTTATACCCAACATTGCTCGGAAAGCTATTGGAGGATATACTTCAACAAAATGAACTAAGTGAATGAAAAAATTTTGAACTACAAAAGAGGAATATGACCTCCAGTAAATAAATGCTTCCACACAAGAGAGAAATGGGTGGGATACCCAGGACGGTAGTGAAGGAAAATGTAATAAAACAGCTGCAACGGGCCTTATAAGCAACCTGTCCAAGCTGTATCAATAGCATGTCAGATTCGTAAGACAAAATCTATTGAATACCTAATGTGCTTGATTTTATGGAAGAGATAAACAACCAGGAGAGAGTAAGGGGTGGAATCAGTGATACATCCATAAGAATGTCAGCAAGGGCTTTTTAAAAGACACTTAGTGGGTGTAGGGAAAAAGAAGAGTGTCCAAGAAATGAGAAGTAATCGTGGTACTCCAGTTCACTCGGCTACAAATAATGTTGCCTAATCATAATATAAATATTAATATTGGGAGAAGAGGATGACAGAAAATGTCAAGTATATGGTGGGAGTAGGAAGCAGTGAGAGAGAGCAAAATTGGGGGTCAATAATGATATCTAAAACTGAAGAAAAAAAGGAAAATATATGTATGGTATTTAGAGATAAGGATGCAAATGCCAAAAAGTAAAAAATAAATCAGTTAAAATACTGAGAATTTTGAAAACAGTGACCTTTGGAAGGCAAGAGGTTGAGAGAAAGGCCGGGAATATTTTATACTAATAACAAGTCTTAGAGAACAGTTTGACTCTTTAAACTATGTGTGTATGTGATTAAAACAAAAGCAAAAACCCAAGAGTCCAGGAGCTAAGGTCTGAAACAGAATTATTATAAACAATAAACGATAAACTAATAAACAATCCAGAACCACAACATTGATCAATGGACCAGGCAAGTAAAAGGAATTCACAACTGAGGAAGTAGAGATGATTCAACCAACTAAAAATAACTTAGAAATAATTATATTTAATATTTTCAGGGATAAAGTATCGTATCATTCAGAAAAAGTTGAGCATCTTATAAAAATAGGTAAAGGACATGAACAGGCAATACAAAAGAAGGAATAAAAACTGAAAATATTTAGAAATATGTTCAACCTCCCTAATAATCAAAGAAATGCTAATTATAACTTTTTGACTGTCAGATTGGCAAAAAGTAGGCATGTTGCTCATAACAGTATTAGTGGGCTGTGGGAAATGGGAAAGACAGATTCTTCTGGTCACAGTACAAACTGGCACAACCTTTCTGAAGGATGTTGGCAATACACATGGCATTTTTAAATGTCCATTCAATTAGACCTAACAATTTAAAATCTGGGAATTTATGCTCAAGAAATAATTGACCAAGGGTGCAAAAATTCTTTATAAAGCTGTTCATTCTAATGCTGTTTATGATGACAGCAATGTAGATAACCTATATTTCCATCCAGAGGGATCTGGTTAAATAAGTAATGACATGCCCATTCAGTGGTTCATACAGTCAATAAATTGAGGATGTATGGTCATGATGGATAGATAGATAGATAGATACACATATAGTTAGAGAGATAGAGATGGATAGATTGATACATAGATATAAATAGTGATAGAGAGATAAGGAAAAAAGGAAGGAAGGAAGGAAAGAAGGGAGGGAGGGAGGGAGGAAGGAAGGAAGGGAGGAAAGGAAGGGAAGAAGGAGAAGAGAATGAATGAACTTGTGAAATTGCTAGGATATTTACCAAAACATTAATGGAGGTTTTCTCTAGATAATGGAAACACAGATAATTGTACTTTTTATTAAGAAGTATTATATAATAGATGACATAAAGGATAAGAAATCTTATTAGAGTACAAGAATCACTTAAATACTTCAGTATTGTTGCAGTTAAGTAATTTATATACTAGTATGAGACTCTCATAAGTTAGATTAGCACCAGAAAAATGAAGAGAAACATTTCAAAACCTGATTTGGAGGTAGGAAAAGAAAATGGTGTAAGGGAGCTCAAAATATTGGTTATTTATGAAGATCATGAAGGTAATAATTTGGAGTCTCTTATGGACCTCTATTTTTTTAACTGCATGTGACTGCAAAGAAGCTGAAACATTTTGCTTCCTCCACTCACAGGTGATATACAAATTGGAATGGAGGATAAAAAGGGCCAATTAGAAGTTGAAGTGATTAGAGCACGAAGCCTCACGCAAAAGCCTGGTTCCAAATCCACGCCTGGTAAGGAGCGATGTTACTGTTTGGACAAGAGAGTCTTACAGGGGCAAAAACTCAAAACATTTGCTGCATTTGAATTTCACATGCTCTATTTTGCATTATCTGATTGACTAACAAGGCAGCTTTTCTATGTTCTTTGATTGTGGATCAAAGAAAAGCGGATCATAAAAGTGGATCTGGGTTTTCCTTGCACAATTATTCTGTCAGGAAGTATTAGGAAGAGTCTTGTTGTATTAAGACAAAGTTTAGTTAGGATGGCTTCTTAGCTATGTCAGTTATTTATTTTTCTGCCCATTTATAAATGCGGGATAAAAATTCAGTTCTAATCACAAAAAGGATGAGCTTTTAGATATAAAATGAGCTTTAAGATATAAACCTGTTTCGTATTGCCAGCCATAAACCAAGTCAGTCAGAATCTTATGATAACTTTGCATGCATTTACTTCAAAAGAGGAAAATGGCTTTAGTGGTAACATATGAGTTTTAAGGGATAGAATTTATGGAGCACTGAAAAGTTTAAATGGTTTAAATAATCAATGGGAAACTTTCAACAAGCATCTCTATTTGTCTAAGGAAGCATTCTCTAATAAAAACAATTTAACTTGAAGGATTAACTTCTTATCTGTTAATGTTACCTTTGTTCAGCTCCATATGTCAAAGTGTATCTTTTGGAGAATGGGGCCTGCATAGCCAAAAAGAAGACAAGAATCGCACGAAAGACCCTTGACCCCTTGTATCAACAGTCCCTGGTTTTTGACGAAAGTCCACAGGGTAAAGTCCTTCAGGTCAGTAATAGATGGTTTGACTTTTTACACTGTAACAGGCCCATTATCCATATCAACATTGAAGAGGTGGTCCAACAGGAAGAGAATAAAGTCCAAATTGTTCATTTACAATATACGTAATATATAGTATCAAAATATCTTTTGGTTCTAATGGAAAACAAGATTTTAATTTTCACTCTCCTTTTCTTCTTTCTCTCCATCCTCTCCTTTTACTTTGGCTCTATTTCCCACCCATTTCCTCTCCTAGATAGATAGATAAATAGATGATAGATAGATAGATAATTGATAGATAGATAGATAATCAGGGCAACCGATGCTAATACTAGTTTATTGAGCCAGACATGGGATTCAAAGAGGAAGAAAAGAAAGGACCAGCAAACATTCAGGACGGGTTGAATGTCAGGTGCATTGTTAAGTGCTTCCTTGTCTAAATGTTTTGACCATGATTATTCCCATTTTAAAGATTATGTCTGAGGATCACAGGGATTAAATAATTTGGCAAGGTTACTCAGGAAATTGAAAAGGCAAGATTCACCATCCCTGCCTGTGTAAAGCAGTTGAGTGAGCTCATTTGGGAACCTCCCCTGGGGATTAAAGGGTTGGAAACAGAACCTGGCGCAAGTGTAATGGAAATCTTACCTGACACCAAAAGGAGACAGAAGGTGGTAATTGTCAGTGAGCTCACTGATTTATTAACGTTCTGATCAAGTCAAAACTGTCAGGCAAGTCCTCAAGGGCACCAGCTTACAATTATTGTTCAACTTGCCCCTTCACTAACAAGTCTATAATATAAAAGAAATTTAATGAATATTCTCATCCTTTGTACATACTGCACCATCCACGCACGCCATGGTACAGGGAGTTGGGTTGTTTCGCCCTCCTAGCTTGCACACATTTTCATTTGTATATCTCTGTGGCCCTGCACTTTGCTTACTAGATCGTAGTTGCTAAAGACAGTTTTGAATTTATATATACATAAATGTGTGTATTTATTTTTAACATGGTTTATGTAGACAATACCCTCATTGACTAGGGAAACGTGATTTGCGTTCCATCACATCTAAAAATCCTGGTGAAGTGTCTCTCGGAGTACCTGAAGGATAGTACCTTTTTATTATTATACCTCCTTGGTCTTAGTTATATTCATTTCCCCCGCTTCCCTCACTGGCTCACTTTTACAGAATAGTTTGTTTTCAACTGTTCACACATGAAGGAGAGAAGCTCAGGCTTTACTGCAGTTGTCTGTCTCTGCAGGTGATTGTCTGGGGAGACTACGGCAGGATGGACCACAAATGCTTCATGGGCGTGGCCCAGATCTTGTTGGAGGAACTGGATCTTTCCAGCATGGTCATCGGCTGGTACAAGCTGTTCCCCCCGTCATCACTGGTTGAACCCACGCTCACCCCCCTGACCCGCCGGGCTTCCCAGTCATCTCTGGAAAGTTCCACCGGGCCCCCCTGCATCCGGTCCTAATGAACTCACACCAGTAAGACTCTACCTTCAGGATAATAATCTGAACCAGATATTTCATGATCGAAAGAATGGTTGGAGACAGACAATCAACTTGCGTTTTGCCGGTAGTCGTGTTTCAATAATATGTCCCTATCGTTGTTTAAAACCTGGCTTCACATGACAGAACAAGGCAGTTGTCAAATACAGGAAGTTAATGTGCTAGTGAGAATCACTGATGCTTCTGACAAATGAGAGAGGGGAAACTACAAATTCACACACACATACACACACACACACATCCCAAATTGAACTGGAAACTCTCACTCTGTGACAAGCTGTATTTTACCTGTTTTTTGCACAAACCACAAGCAGTGTTATTTCCCTGGGGTTGACAAGTTTTGTTTCTTTGTGTGTTGTTTGTTGATTTCGGTTTCTTGATTTGTTTTGTTTCGGTTTGGTTTTCACTGTATTTGTTATTTCCACTCGTTTTTGGCTGTGGCATGACAGACAGGCCTCGTGATATTTACAGAGACCCTTCCTTTCTTTTTCCAAAAGCACCAAAAAAAAAAGGGCTGAAGCAGTCTCTGTAGCATCTCCGCAGAGTGTGTACAACAAGACAAGATGAGGCCAATGCAGGGTTTCACTAGCTTTCGCTTTATAATCCTTCCAGGTCTTATGTGTCTTATGGTCTTACCCAGAAAACAAAAAGTTATCTTCCAAAAACAAATAACCACAGAATCACTTTTTTTGAGTGAAGCGCATATCTGTTTGCATTCTAAAAGATTAATTTATGTTTTCCACTGTTTTGGATGGAATACTTTTACAGAACCGAGTCTGCAGCTAGTGCTGGGAACTAAACTGACAGCATCATGGTACCTTGGAAACACTCCTGGTAATGCCTTTTCCTTCCTGACATCCAAAAAAAAAAAAAAAGCAAAACAAGTATACGCTCATGTGTACAAACCATATGTTTGACTTCCCAAAATGGTGACTAGAAATGGATTTGAGCCTCAGACACTTTGAGCAATGCCCCAGCTCCTCAGCCATGTCTCAGTGTAGACACACCACCTGTTCTGGAAAGAGCAAGGTATGGGCTGTTAATATGCCACTGGAAATTCCAGTCAAAATATTCTGCACTAAACTAATGTTTTTTATCCAATTTTAATTTACATTTCTTTGAGATTGATGCAAGCACAAAGCTTGATTTTTTTAATGCAGAGTATCTTACTTCTGGGGGGCGGGAAATGAAACAAAGTCCAATTTCAATTTGCATTTTCTTCATCTGAGTTTTTCTCGGCCTTGAATTCCCTTGTGACCTTCTGTATATGTGCTACCAACTGCAGGCTCTGCAGGTGCATTGAGATCTTCTCCCTCCTTTTATGGGTCCCTCCACTTTTGTGATTTCACAGATAGAGCAGCATGACTTGGAACTGTTCAAAGCTGCATGCACGTTTTGTAAAAAAAAAAAAAAAAAAAGAAAAAGACAATAAAGAAAGAGAAAGCAAAGAAAAGAAACAAAGGTTATTTAATAATGTATGTTAGTTCCACATAGGCCAGCTTGTATGTTGCATGTACTTGTACAGTTTGCTTGTTAATTACTCTACTGAAATAACCAAGAAATCTAAGCCATCCATTTTTTGTTACAGACATTTTGCAGGTTTCAGCCAGACTCAGTCTGTGAGTCAGGGGTGAAATGTCTATAGATGGACTTTATTTTTTACCCTCTGGAAAACGTGATGTAGTATGGACCAAATTCCTTCTAATAAATATTTTGGTGTAGATTCCTCCTGTGGGGCTGTAACACATGTAGACACTGTGTACACATAGATTTTAATCCATAGACATACTGCCTGCACCAAGTGAATTATTTATTATTTACACACGCCAGAACGACCTGCCCATCGTTCCCAGGGCACAGATTGACCACTGGTCACCATGCTGAGCAGGAAGGACTGAAGCATTGGTGTACTTCTACTAGATTCCGTTCTGTCTTAGTGGCCAACAATCAACTGATTCTAATTGGGTAGTATCTTTCTATTTTGACCACTTGTCTTAACACTCCCCTGTGCTTTTAAATGAACTTCCAACTCATGTATGTAAACATGTTTAATAAAATTTACTTTTCATGTCAGTCGGCAGCCATCTGTGTTCTGTGTTTTGCCAGATATTCATTGTGGGTTCTGCGGGGCAAGATGGGAGCCAGATTACAGGAAGGGAGGTGGGGTTTGTCACCTGCTGGGGGCACTTGACTTGTCACCACACCATTTGTGTCTTAATCTCCGGCCCAAAGGGTACTTTGCATCACGTACAAGTTTTCACTTTGTCAGCACATGACTATACTTCTGAAAAGTGGCATTATTAAAAACAATAAATCTCAGTAAGAATCAAATGGAAGGTTGTTTTTCTGCTGCTGTTTAAGTGTGCTGTTGTCCAATTGCGGAATCATTTCAAGTACGATGCAACATGTCAAAAATATTAATTCCTGCATCTCTCGTGGAAGTGTCTGGTTCCTCTTTCCGTCGGTTCCTTCTGGACCCCTGACCGATTTGTAGAACTTTGCCTTAGAGTTGGTCAACTTAACCAACCAAGCAATTAATTAAATCGTCTTCAACAGAATCTTAGGGAAAAAAATATATCTTCAAAGATAATAGATGAGTCTCCAAAAGTAGTATGTTAAAGAAAAACTATTGGCTTTCTTAATTTAATTTCATGATATTTTCTTTTCTTCCCCCAAAATGCGTTCATATATGATGCTAAACCTGGCCTCTGTATACCTACACCTAATTAAATCTCAGAGACAGAGTTTTGAGTGAAAGAGGAAAGAATAGCTTTATTGCTTTGCCAGGCAAAGGGGAACACAGTGTGCTAATGCCCCCAAAACTGTGTGTCCTGCCCTGGAGTGGGTAGTGAGTGGTCAAGGAGCAGGGCATGATCAGCTCATGAACATTCTTTTGATTGGTTGGTGGTGAGGTAATCGGGAGTCGGCATCATTAACCTTCTGGTTCCAACTGGTCTGGGGACTACGTGCTTATGGGCAGCATGCTGTTAACTTCTCCCATCTGTTGGGGGTTTTGGTATCTGCAAAACTGCCCAAAGACATTGTTATGTGTATCCCTTGAGGGGAACCAGGACCCTGCCCCAAGGTTGCACTATTGTTTCCTGACTACTCCTCCTCCCGTGTCTCTGCATCCACTCCCTTCCCTGATTAGCAACTGTTTGAACCTGCCCGTTGGAACTCAGGGAAGGTTCTGGAGGCTGAATGAAGCCTATTTCCTGTAATCAAGAAATGGGGGACACAGGAAGGCTTGTGTGCCCGGAAAGGCTTTTGTGCCTAGGGTCCTGCGCGGTTTCATATATTTCATCACCATCATCCTCACAACACTTGGTGATCACTGATTTCATGTTGCATTGCTGTAAAGTAACTGTTGTGATCTAGTCGCCACATTCTAGGAGACCTTAAGTTTTTATAGACCACACGGGCTTTAGCTTTGTAAAGCAGAGTAAACACAACTAAATCGAAATCAAATTTGAGACAATCAGTTGTTTAAAGTTTTTTAAACAGTTGACTGAATTTTACCCTATCAAGTCAGCCATTTGTTTGGTCTAAAAGTCGTGGAATTATCTGTGAGGCTGGGTCAACAGGAGACAAAAATAGCTTATCAGTTCATTGTACAACACACTGTCAGAGCGGAGCTTTTAACGCACCGGCAGTCAGACGGCACAGGCTGGAGGCCGGCAGGGGCTGCCACCGAAAGAGAAGGCAGCTGAAGGCGGCTCGAGGATTCTTCTGTCTGGACAGGCACAGAAGCAGAAACTGCTCTGCACATCACACAGGTTTGCACGGCGTTATGATTTCAGGGCCTGCATGATGGAGAGGAAGTAACCGGAAGGACAGTCATTTTGCTAAATCCTCAGGGTTTCTTGCCGACTCTGACAACTTAATTTCTGGAAATCCCAGCCCGAGATATGTGATCTGATTTTACTTAACCAACAGTATTAAGGACTTTGTTGTGTACTAGACATTACGTAAGTACTTGGGATATAAAAATAAAAACAAAAAACAAAATGGGCCCTGTCTTAAAGGACCCCCCTGTCTACTAAGAGTGATCATTACCTAAAGAAATAATTACAATGACATATATTTGATTTGCATACAAAGGGCTACGGGATTCCAGTTAATTCTCACAATAGCCCTATGAGTTAAGTATTCTTACGACCCCTATGTCACATAAAGGATCTGCAGCGTGGACCTGTAGCTAAGGTGCAGGTCAAAGTTTGCAGTGCGGGTCTAGTGATGGAGCCGGAATAGGCACCATGGTCTGCTGACTCAACACTAGGCATCCTGCCTACGTGCTCACAGCTGAGCTCGACCTTCAAGAGCAGAGAGTCCACTAGATGGGAAAGGACGGCAACCCAAACCATTCTCCCACCTCAAGGCGGGAGTGAAGGAATGAACAGAGGTGTGTTTGGCTGAGCCCCAAACTCATCCTTGGGTTCCAAGGCAACATTGTCTTGGGTACCCTCCCCAACTGTCCCCAGGCCCAATGCAGCGACTGTACCCTTCAGTTCTGCATCAGTCACAAAAATCTGCATCTTGGGGTTGAATTCCGGCCCATGGAGCTGTTGGGTCCTCCCAGACTCAGTCCACACACCCTCTAAGCCATTTGCTCCAAAGGAGATTCCATGGTCATCAGCTAGGTGTAGAGTGCCCTCTCTTCAGAGGCAGCCAGTGGTCATCTGTCCACTGTGCAGCCCCATGCCCAACCTGTGCTGCCACCCTGAGTCTCCTCGGGAACCTCTCAACAGGGCACAACAAACAAGTCTTCACATCTGTGAAAACCAGAGGGGAGCAAGTCACGGCCACCATGTAATGACATTTTTAGTAATTGGTCCCATGCAGGTTACTCTAAGCTCATAGCTTGGGACAAAGTCTTAGGAGTCGTGTGTGGTTTGTTTTAACTGCCACAAAGAGATGCCCTGGGGTCACTGTGTCCAATTACTGCTCAAATTTTTTCCTTCATCCCATCAGCTCCCAAAATGTGAAATGTTAGCCCACACACACCCACCATGGGTGTATGTGAGACGATCTCTGATAACGTGGGTTAGGTCTTCGCTACTAAGAGAACCCTTCACTACTATATAGACCCTCCAGTTTATCCCACCCTCCCTTCATCACCAAACTTCAAAAACGGTCTTTTCGGTCCTTCTTCCAATACCTCATCTTCTGCTCATTCATGACCCCGATGTAAGGCTGCCACATCAAAATACAAGCTACCTACGTTAATTTGAATTTCAGATAAAGAATGACTAATTAGAGCTAAATATCATTTTTTAATTAGTTTTTGTTTATCAGAAACTCAAAGTCAACTCGGGGGGCTTCCTTGGTGGCACAGTGGCTAAGAATCCGCCTGCCAATTCAGGGGACATGGGTTCGAGCCCTGGTCCGGGAAGATCTCACATGCTGTAGAGCAGCTAAGCCCGTGCGCCACAACTACTGAGCCAGCGCTCTAGAGCCCGTGAGCCATAACTACTGAGCCCGCGAGCCACAACTACTGAAGCCCGCACGCTCTAGGGCCTGTGCTCTGCAACAAGAGAAGCCACCGCGATGAGAAGCCTGTGCACTGCAACGAAGAGTAGCCCTCTCTCATCGCAACTAGAGAAAGCCAACGCGCAGCAACGAAGACCCAACACAGCCATAAATAAATAATAAATAAATAAATTTATTTTAAAAAAGTCAACTTAGCATCCTATATTTTTATTTGCTAAATCTGGCAAGTCTACCTCTATTGCTGGGTGGTTTGTGCCCCCACCACTTTGCTGAAATGCTCTCCTAAATGATACCTAACCACAAACACATCCAACAGCCTTTCCTCAGGGTAGGTATTGACCCTCTCTGCATCTACTACTGAAGACTTCCTTCTTGGAAGGAAGTCTCATTGTCCTAGTTCTCCAACTTGAAGACTGGATTTTCTGTCCGACTTCTCACTCCTCCTGAAAGGATCACACACTCAGACCTGCCGTCGTGTTTTTTCCAGCCCCTCACAGTAGAGAAGGATGAGAAGAAACATCTTTGGGCTACTGACATGGGCTTGACCAGATGACTTGCTTCTTTTTATAAAATTTATTTTATTGAAGTATAGTTGATTTACACTGTTGTGTTAATTTCTGCTGTATAACAAAGTGATTGAGTTATATATATATATGTGTGTATATATATACACACACACATAGTAGTTGTGGCTCACGGGCTCAGTCGTTGTTGCACACGGGCTTAGTTGCTCTGTGGCATGTGGGATCTTCCCGGACCAGGGATCGAACCCGTGTCTCCTGCATTGGCAGGCACATTTTAACCACTGTGCCACCAGGGAAATCCCAGGGTATCTCTTTAATGACTCAGTATCACAAACTGAACACATCTCAAGCAAAAATGTGATCATATACCACTAAAGTCATGCTATTTCTGTTGGGCATCACCTTTTCCAGGTTTCTGATATTTGATTTAGTCTTGATATTGGTGGTACAGGGAGTGAGAAATAATTAATGAATAAAGTCCATGAGGAGTTGGAAGAGGATGGGGTCTATGTACACCTTATCCACTCAACAAATTTTTACTGAGCATTTTCTACCAGGTACCTTTCCAAGTAACCAACCACGTGACGTTAAAGAAAATGAAACAGAGCCCTGACCTAAAGGAACCTATAGTCTAAGGGGGAACTAAGATAGTAATCAAATAATAGCTCACATATAAAATGGCAAATTATAATTAATGCTATAAAGGAAAACTATATAAAATATAAATATAAAAATGCATAAAATGGTGTAAAAATATGAAATGGGTATCTTGCCCATTCTTGTGGCTAGACTGTGAAGGCTTTCAAGGAGAAGCAA
Source organism: Eschrichtius robustus (assembly GCF_028021215.1). Taxonomy (NCBI): domain Eukaryota; kingdom Metazoa; phylum Chordata; class Mammalia; order Artiodactyla; family Eschrichtiidae; genus Eschrichtius; species Eschrichtius robustus. Next base: position 116,736,083 of record NC_090832.1, read on the forward strand.
AGTTTCAGTTGAGACCCACACAGAGGAAGGAATGAGATGTTCTAGGCAGAGGAAGTGTGTGCAGAAGTCAGAGACAGGAGAGAACCTGGCACATTCTGCGAACGGAAGGAGGACCCTGTGAGTGAAATGCAGAGAAGAGGAGGCTGCCAGGTGGGCAGGGCAGGTCATGCAGAGTTCCCTTCAGCCTCGTGGAAAACCCAGAGGGGTTTATAAGGCTTGCCACAGAGCTGCCTTAATTAACACCATACGCCTATCTGACCTCATGCTTGGTGCTCGACACATTTAGGTAAATGTATTAGTTGGGGTAGGGTAACTACGGTAAAGAGTAGACCCCAAATGTACGACAGAAATTTACCCCTTCCTGGGCAGCAGTACTGGGAGAGTGAACAGGTGACCACAGGGTTTGGGGACCCAGGTTGGTGGACGCCCAGGAATTTTGTACACGGGACCTTGAAGGCTCCCTGGAAATTGGCCCGCTGCGCAATGTGAGTGGGAAAAGCCATGGGAGAGTGCATGAAGGTCTGAAGGGGCACACGGCTTCTAATTCTATTCCATCCGCTAGAATTCGGTCACACGGCCTCACCCAATTGCAGGAGAGGCTGTGAGTGACGGGAAATAGAAGAGCAAGGGCTTCGATGAGCAGCTCAAGGGCTCTGTCCCAGTGAATGAGTGAATACACGGAGGTCAAAGCAGACTCTGTACCCACACTAGAGTCTGTGGGTTTGAGCTCTTTCCTTTTGGTTTCGGCAGCATGACTGGCCCACTTGGCACAGTTAGAAGACGTCCTGAGGACAGGACGACCATCCTATGACACACACGTCATCTGTTTGAGAAACACCCAGCTTGGGAATTACTGGTCCCAAGACAGTCTCTCTTTCCTTCAACAGGATCCAAGCAATGGGATCCACATTTAACCAGGTGGTCAGTATTTTCAGCTGTTCTGGTAAGTTCTGTTCTTTAGGAATAAGCTTTCTTGGGCAAAGGCAGGTTGCTTGGGCCCAGTGGGTACTGGGCCAAGCAGCACGTGAGGATGACCTAACCCACTGCAGACGGACCACTGCCTGGAACCAGCAGTCGGCTCACTACCCTTCATGCAAACACCATCCCAGTTGCCTCCTAACTGAGATGTGAAACAGGCTAAGGTCCTGGGTCAGAATGCTTTGGGATGGAATGATTGATAGAAAGCTGAAAAGGCATATAGCAAAAAAGGGGATCTGCAGACTCACATGGGTGAAAAGTCTACATGTTGATCTGGTTTCCGGCACAGGCTGGAGTTAGTGTATAAGAGATACACCAGAAACTGGTCTCCAACTCCTAATGGTGATTCCTCTCTGCTGGCTTCATGCTCAGATAGGCACTTCCAAGGTACAGCAGCTTATGGCAGTCCCAGACTCACAAATCATAGCTTAGCAACCTCAGAGAATAAAGCACATGGGATGGGATGTCTCCCCATCATCCCAGCAAAATGCCAGGCTTGACCCTTGTGGACCAACTTGAGTCATTGCCTGACACTGAGCCAATATCTCTGGCCAAGGAGATGAAACACAGATGGACAGGCTTGCATCAGGAGTCCCACCCAGAATCCAGAGACTCTGACGGTCCACCCAACTACACGGTGCCCGAGGCCAATCCAGATACTATTTAAGGAGAAAGATGCTGGAAAGTCCTGTCTGCTCTAGACCCGTTCTTTCTCTTCTCTCAAAACCTGGGGCAGTTGGGACAAGAGTTCTCAAGGCCAACCACACCAGGTCACACCCACCTCTCTCTCCAAGGACACCCATCTTTCCCCATCTTCCAAATTAAGGAGTCCTTGTCTGGTACCTTGAATATTCTAAGATGCCCAGCTAGAATTTTGATGGATATGCCATTGTAAAAATATCAATAGCAATTGATTTATTTTTATTTATACAAGAACTTCTAAGACTAAGTTAATAATTTCCTTTGTTCCCACATCTGGGAATGCCTGAAACTGGGGAAGCTGCCCTCACCACAAAGTTGTATTAAGAGTGGAATAACTAAACATACTAAAGAACATATCTGTTCAATGGAATAATGACGCCACCTGGAATGACACCACCAGTTTCCAGGTTCATAGCATTATTTTGGAGATTGAGATAAGTAGTAAATATTAAATTCTTAGGACCAAATCTGAATTCATAGTAAATAGCCAATAAATGTTAGCAGTTATAACTATTATGCATCCTTTCACCAAAGTCACCACTGTTTTCTTTCCCCAACCCTGGACCAGGCCCAGTCTGGACTTCTTGGAGATGCTGGATCCTGTTTCCTTTTCCTCTCCAGGTGCTTTATTCCTGCACTGATTTCCCAATCATATGTCTCCACAAGACACAGCCACGGCCTTTCTGACCAGCTTGTGTTTCTTCATCTCTTCATTCCTCTAGATTTTCAAGTTCTATCAACACATAAAGTAAAATCCCCAGAAACTGCACACCCAGATCACACTAACTTGTTCCTGCCATCGTGTTCACTCCACCATAAATTCACTAAGTTTTTCCCTAATGCTTTGCCTTTAGTTTTTATTAAATGTTAATTAAAAATTCTTCTCACATTGACTATGCATTTTTGTCCAAATATTTTCCAATATGTCACTCCGTATCTTTCTTTTGCAAATAGATGCACATGATATTTTTGTTTGTGTGTTCTACACTTTATTATCTTGTGTCTGAAGAAGATTTTTCTTCTGTGGACTATGCTTCTTTCTACCACAGGTTTCTTAAACATGTGTATGCTTTGGACCCCTGTGGTGCCTGGTGAAGCTTAGTGGATATGCCTCAGAATAATGTTAAACTCATTTTTAAAATACATAGCCAATTAGAGGCAGGAAAAAAAAGCAAAGGCACAGTATTTTCTCACCCAGGTTCACAGACCTCCTGAATTCCTTCTGGGACACTGGGGGAATCATATAACCTATCATCAGGATCCTGTTCGCCCCAGTGACCCAGAGCACCATACGACAACTACACTCTCACAACACATAGTACAGCTCATGGCTAATATGGTTATTTTTTCTTTCTTTTTAGGCCTTATTCCAATAATGTTATAATGAAATGGCTTGGTAAAACTCTTTGTAAATCCTTTTGCAATTATTCAAGGATAAAAACAATGACATGAACTAGTCCTTCAGCGACAGGCGCATTGAATGTGCACAAAACCAAGATGGCAGAAGGAATGGGTGCAGGACGGCCGAGAATCCCATGTTCTCCTGGGTCACTGTTTCTCAGGCTGTTAAAACTCCATCTTCCTTTTGATAAGCAAAATGTTCTCCTCCAACACTGCTGCAGTCACAAGGCTCCAAGGGCAGTAGACCCCGATAGAGCTCTTTCTTCAGTTGAGATAGTAAATTCTATACTTTTTTGTTGCCTCTAGCCAAGAGTTTTATTGCCTGCTGTTCTCTAGCTTGTATTCCAAAAACAATACTTCTGCTTTGTTTGGTTTGCCTTTGCTTTTCCTTTATCTAATTGCATCAACACATCAAAGACGCTGCTTTAATTTCTCAAATGATGCATACCAGTAGGGAGATTTCTACACTGGAAATGGAACAATCCGGCTCATTAAAACTGCAGGGACAACCAAGATGAACCAATATTCCTCTTTAAACATTGTTCATAATTATTGCAAGTGTATAATTTTAGATTATAAACCGATTTAAACTCTATAAGCCCACCATCACTGTTTCTAGCAGGTGGCCTATTGGAGCCTTCTCCTGGGAGATTTCGTGTTCTTCGGAAAGCAGTGAAGCCTGTGGTCAAAGTCTCTCCCAATCCGTTCTTCTGTAACTGTGGAAACTCCCTGATGATGTAAAGCAACGTGTGCCTGTCCAGAGAGAAAGAGGAGCTTTGAGAGCTAGAAGGGAAATAGAGGGGGAATTTCCTAGGAAGAGTGAGGATACAAAGAGGAACTTGCCCCTAGTAGCAGGGATTCCTGCCGCATTCCAGGAGAGAGCAGTAGCTCATCATTGGTCAGACTAGCCCCAGAGTCAAAGGCTGGGCCCATTCACTGTTCGGTTCTCCTTTTCTCCTCTAACCTTAGAATTGAGTTGCTCAAAATCTTCTGACAGGTCACTGAGATTTAAAGGAAATGGTTCTGAAGACGCTGTTCCCTGGATTATACAATACTTTCCCTTATTCTCCTTCTCTCTTCTCCAATTTAATCATCTCCCAACTTCAGAGTCAACTTTTAGAAGTCTGAGGTGGGGCCTCAGATTATGAATTTCTAACAAACTCCCAGGCAGGACCTGCTGAGTAATTTGAAAGGCTCAGTGCAAAATAAAAATGCAGGGGCCCTGGTTAAAAAATCATTGAGAATTTCAAGATGGCATCAACAGAGGAATATGTCAAGCACCAGGCCCATCCAAGTGCAGGGCCCACGCGACTGCACAAGTCCACGCCCTCCTACGAGGCCAGCCCCAACTCTCGATGTTGCAGGGGTAGATGGAGCTCACTCTGAGGAGAAAGCTGTGAGAAGAAAGGCCTGGAAAGCAGAACCCTGTGGTTGGCCATCCTTTCCAGGGGTAAAACTGGTCATGACTTTTCAGCCATTTAGATCTCTGATTCATCTGATTGAAATTGGTGAATAGATATCCCTGGAACAATGCTGTAGGAATTCTCTTCCCCCCCACCCACCCACCTTTGGAACACTTTCTCTCTCTCTCTCTCTCTCTGTTTTTTTTTTTACTGAAGTATAGTTGATTTTCAATTTTGTGTTAATTACTGCTGTACAGCAAAGTGATTCAGTTATACATATACACTGTTTTCTTTATATTCTTTTCCATTATGGTTTATCCCAGGATATTGAATATAATTCCCTGTGCTGTACAGTAGGACCTTGTTGTTTATCCAGTCTATATATAATAGTTTACATCTGCTAATCCCAACCTCCCAATTCATCCCTCCCCCCACCCTTGGCAACCATAAGTCTGTTCTCTATGTCCGTGGAACACTTTCTCTTGACAAGAGCTTTTCATGTGATGTTCTAGAGGACTAAGGAACAGTCTCTGAGCTTGTCTGTAGGTATTGGTGGAAAAGGTAGAAGGCCCCAGAACTTCACCCTTGCTCCAGCCAGAGCTCTGAGTTTTCACCGGCCTGGCAATCTCACTGTAGGCTGGAAGGGGAGCTGGCACAGGTCAGTCAGGAAAGTTCCACTGTTGTGAGGTTAGGTGGAGGCCAAGAGAGAAAGATTCTTTTAATCTAATGGCAGCCACGCAGCAAATATTTCTAAGCCAGGTAGATTCCATTTCCAAGGAAATCAGGCCATCAAAACCCTAGTTGTTGGAGAGTTAAACAAGCACTCAAAAGTTCCAGCCGTTTAGGGCGAGGTGGCTCTCAGTGCCAGGTGTCACAGAACACGCAGAGCAGGCAGAGGAGGTATTAGCGAGGCTCTGACCCTCATCCTCTCCCCAGCCCAGGTGCTCACCTACTGGCTACCACTACAGCAGAGGGCCGGTGGGGACTAAGAAAAGAATTGGAAAGGTAAACTAGTACCTCCAGTGGTATGTTTCCCCTCCGGGGAGGCCGCAGCAGTGTTTGTGAATTTCCACAGCTTTAATAACAGGCAAACAGACGTCGTATTATATGGTTCTTATTGGTATTCAGTTTCAGATAGCACCCTGTCCTCCTAGCTAAATGCCAAAAGCTCAAGGTTATAAACAAGGATTTCAGTCTCGGTCCAGAGCCTCAATCCCTGCCTCTGGATCAGAGCTAGAGCCAGCCCAGGGGGTGTGCTGGCGCATCCCAGCCACACGGTGGCAGTGGTACTGCACAGGTCAGGGAGGTCTTGAGGATGGAGGACCTCGTCTGGCTACTTAAGACGCTGTGCGGGTCTCAGGAAGATCCGGACCAGGGCGAGCTAGATCTTAAGGTTAAGGACAAAACCTGTGGGGAAAGAGCCTTTTTGAAAGTATAAAAATATTTGAGAGTAGAAACATTTGCTGACAATAAACAAGCCCAAAGCTTTTCCCTGTTCATCTCCATCAAGAAGTAATCAAGATGCTGCACTCCTGAAACAAACACAGTATTGTAAATCGACTATACTTCAATTTTTAAAAATTATTGAAATAAAAGAGCCATGTTGCAATGGAACCAATTAAAAATAAAAAACAGAAGAAGAAGTAATCAAGAGGTCTTATTTTGTTGAATGAATTCTGAGTTGTGAGTCCCCTTCCCTGAGGGTACGGCAAGTTCGTTTTCCATCTGCAAATGTGTCTGGACAGAGGCTATCATTTCCATGTATCGAACTGTAAGTTGCCCTGTCCCCAGGGTTGGGCCCGCCATGCTCCCCATGGTCACCACGTGGACCTCCAAGCTGAGGCCCAGAGCCTGGGACACCAGGACGGCGCAGCCCGGGGACAGGTCCCCAAGGCTGGACCACTTTGACCCTGGGGTTGTGCATTGGCTTCCCAGGGAGACCACAGCAGATTGCCACCACCTCCATGGCTCAAAGCAACAAAAAAAATGTATTGTTCTACAGTTCTGGAGGCCAGAAATCTGAAATCACAGTGTGGGCAGGGCCACGCTCCCTGCAAAGGCTCTGGGGGAGGCTCCGTCCTGCCCCTTCTTGCACCTGATGTCTCTGGGCATCCTTGGCTCCTGACAGCATCACCCCGTCCTCTGCTTCCATCTTCATGTGTCTTTCCTCCCAGGGTCCCTCTGTATCTTCTCCTTTTCTGTCTCTTAGAAGGACACTCGTCACTAGATTTAGGGCCCACCCTAATCAGGATGGATCTCATCTGGAGATCCTGACCCAAATTAAACCTACAAAAACTCTTCTCTTCCGAATCAGATCACATTCTGAGGTTCCAGGTGGACTTATATGGTGGGAGAAGGGTACACCTTTCAACTCACTACAGGTTGGAGGCAGGTTATTCCGTGACAGCAGCCAGTAAATACTGGGCTAAGGCAACAAAGTCCACTTGACTATGAGTATGGGACTTTGAGGGGTAAAGAAACCCCCCTCCCCAGAGATGTCTCTGTGACCCCCACTGTGATGTATGAAAAAACTTCCTGGTAACCTAAGGCCACTTAGATTTAGAGCATTTCAATATTATGTGTGTGTGTGTGTGTGTGTGTGTGTGTGTGTGTGTTTAATAGCAGCCATAATACTGATTTTCTCATTTATATACAAATACTATAATAATGACCAACATAATAGTGACAAAAATATTCTATTTGGATTAGTCTTTTGTGGCAAAAAGGTGTGAAAATTTGGATCTGGAATCTCATTGGTTATGTGTCCCTGGGCAGAAGAATTGGGCTAATTCTACCTACTCTGCTACCTAAGAGGCACGTACATGAAAACGCTTTTTTGACAACACTGCAGAATGAAAGGCGAGCTTTCCTTTCTCGTCCACTTTCGCAGAATGAACAGGCACACGCGTGGTCATGTGAACACAGACACGGAGCCTGAACTCTGGTTCCTGTGAGTCCAGCATCACTGGAGAACTTGCCAGAAACGCAGACCCTCCAGTGCCACCCCAGACTGATGACACCAGAACCGGCTGTTTAACAAGCTCCCTGGGCGATTCCTACAGACACGAGGGCTTTGGGAAGCCCTGCTCTGGTTGGTCCCTGTGTGGTAAGTTTCATATACTATGACAAGGACCCTCAATCTTTTTCTCGCCATTAGGGGCTGGCTCTTTAAGGACACCCCAGTCGTGAGCAGTGATGGGGGTCACCCCTGTCACTGACAATCCCCCCCAGCCAGAGCATGAACCACAGCCATGACGCCTGGCTTGGACATCAGTGCTTGGGTTCAGCTTTGATTACTGTGGGAGATCGATGGGGTACTGATGGGGAAACACAGAATATTCTGTGATCTTCACCCCAGCACTTTAGTGTGACATTTTCACAGGCAACTGAAAGAGTAACTGCCAGGGTGTGTCAAAGGCATTGCTTAAAATAAAAAAAAAAAAGGAGAGAAAACGAAAGAAGGAAAGAAAGAAAGAAAGAAAGAAAGAAAGAAAGAAAGAAAGAAAGAAAGGAAGGAAGGAAGGAAGGAAGGAAGGAAGGAAGGAAGGAAGGAAGGAAGGAAGGAAGGAAGAAAAGAAAGAAAGAAAGAAAGAAAGAAAGAAAGAAAGAAAGAAAGAAAGAAAGAAAGAAAGAAAGAAAGAAAGAAAGAAAGAAAGAAATTAAGGAAGGGAGGAAGGAAGGGAGGGAGGAAGGAAGGGAGGGAGGACAGAAGGGAGGGAGGAAGGAAGGGAGGGAAGAAGGAAGGGGGGAGGGGAGGAAGAAGGAAAGGAAGGAGGAAGAAAAGAAAAGAAAAGGGAAGAGAAGAAAAGAAGAGGCCAGAAGAGCCCTTTGGAGAAGCCCATATGGAACAATGTGAGTAACGATCTGCTCCTATCAATAGGGTGAGGCCGGGCTCTGAAAGCATTCCTGCTATGAGGTGCCCAGATGGAAGGGGCTCTACAGACACAACGTGCTGGCAGCTGCGCTGGCAGTTTTGCAGGAGAGCCCGTGTCTCCGGGGTGGTCTCTTACTCTCTCAAAGCAGAAAGCAAGCTGACACTCCCGCAGGGTTTCATTTGGTCCCACTGTGGCTTGGCGAGCTCTCTGGCTGGACCCTGGTTGCCAAGGAAACTGCTGCAAGAGAGATGGGGCAACCCAGGTTCTTGGTTGATGGGTTGAGCTGAGAACAGATTTCACGTAAAAGACGTGTATTGCGAGTGACCCAGGGCGATAGCAAACTATGGCCAGTGAAAGGGATCGTGTCCATCTTCTGCCCCAGCAGACCTCATTAGGACAGGGAGGGAAGTAGCCTTCTCAGGAGCAATAAACAGAACAGAGAATCCTCAAGTCTGGACTTACGGGCTCTATGGGGAGCCATCGTCTCAGCCAGATGTGAAGTCTTCCCATTCTTCTGCAGGCAAACCTGGGAACACACAGACAAGGGCAGCCTCAGATCACATCTTCGCCTTGTCTTGGCATGATGCTCGTGAAGGACCACAGAGAAACTGTCTTGCCGTCTTCTTCTTTTGGAAGGGCTCAGGATTTGGATCCGCCCTTTATTTGCCTTGCTGACTGCATATCTGTGAGCTCTTCTTGACTGCCCCCAGAAATAATTAGTTGTCCCTCTGTGCTCCCAAGTACAATATTCCAGGCTTCATTATCACATTTGACTGTAACTATTTTGGGTCGACTCCTTTGACCAGTCAAGTAATTTCCTGAAGATCAAGGATGATGCTTATTTCTCTATTCTGAGGGTCTGGCAGAGTGGGTTCTCAATCTTTATTTGAATGAATTACCCTCCCTCAGTTTAGGCTGAGAAAAGGGGCAGCAAGCACAGCTAAACTATGATGAGTTTTTCAGAAAACCTCAGTGAAGCAGAAACAAAACAATCATCATATGGAAGCCTTACTAGTTGCCAGGACTTTATATCATTATTGCATTGAATATTCATGTCCCCACCAATCCTGTAAGGTAGGTGTGGCAGCCTACACTTTTAGAAAAGGAAACAACCTCTGCAACTAAACAAGTAACTTAGACGTGCATCCCAACTAGTCAATTCCTGAGCTGGGTTTGTACCCAGGTCCACCTGATGTAAAGCAGTATTCTCAGCCATTACGCCAGACTGTTCAGGGTCTCATGACAACTCATTTGGGGCCTCTGAGATGGCCTTCTCCAGAGGGCAGGATGCAGACCTCAGGTGGTGGTGAAACCATCCCAGGTGGGAGGGCGTGAGCTCAGATTCACTGAGAACAGGTGATGTGCGATCACTAACCCAGCACCGTTACAGACAAGGCACAGTGGAGGGAAATCCACACTGCAGGAATCACTAGCTTTGGAGTTCTTGCAAGTAAACACTGTCCTTTAGATCCCTCACACCCAAACTGAGGCACACAATATTCCTTTCCTAAAAGGATTACGGTGAGAATTACATTAGACGATACATGCAAATATGCTTAGTACAATTTACAACACATAATAGGTGCTCAACGAGTTATTTTTATCATCTTTATTATCAACACATCATACTAATTCTTGAGCTTACTTTTATTATAAAAAGTGGGTTTTTTTAAAGGCTTAAAGCAATGGTCCCCAACCTTTTTGGCACCAGGGACCGGTTTCATGGAAAACAATTTTTCCACAGACCGGGGCGGGGGAGGGGGGTGGTGGCTTCGGGATGATTCAAGTGCATTACATTTATTGTGCACCTTATTTCTATTATTATTACATTGTAATATATAATGAAATAATTATACAACTCACCCTAATGCAGACAGGAGGCGGAGCTCAGGCGGTAATGCGGGCGATGGGGAGCGGCTGTAAATGCAGACGAAGTTTCGTTGGCTCGCCTGCCCACCACTCACCTCCTGCCATGTGGCCTGGACCCCTGGCTTAAAGAGCTGCTCAAATTTGAGTGTCACTGGAGTATCATTTCAAAATCACCCCTCCTTTAAAATCTTAGAGAAGCCGGAAAGGTGCTCCCCGAGAGAAGAGAAAGGGTTCTGCCCGGTGTGCCAGCATTCTCATCACAACCTGCCAACAAATCATTGTGGGATTTGCATGAGTCCTCCGACATCCTTTCCACATCTGTGAAAGGAAGTGGTAAGCGGGAAGAATAATCTGAGGAAGTGCTCTGAAAACTAAGAAGTACCACACAGCGGCTCTTAGCCCCTGCTCACTGACTCAAATTCACAAAAAAAATTTCCGTTTTTCTTCCCTATTTAATGTGGGCAGGTGGGAAAACCTGTCGGATCTCCTCACCTTTCCACGCGCCCAGCCCCAGCCTGTCAGGGCCAGGAGAGGAGGAAAACGTGCTTTCTTTGCACAAAACTCATTAAATAACAGCTTTTTTAAAGGACGCAGTCTTTGCTTTATATATCTTGGTGGCTTTGCTATTTCTGTAAATTCATTGCCACACGCTAATCCATGTACCCCGTAAGTAGAAGACTCTGCACCCGGGAGAAGCCCTCTAAGTAATTTGATGGTCCAGACGCAGCCTCACTGGTCACTAGGCAACCACCAGCTGCCAATCAGCAGCCCCGCCGACTCCCGCGGCCCCGCCTCCTCCTTGGAGAAGGAGCCGCCTTGGTCCTTAGGACTTCGGTGCTCACCGATGATGGACAGCCCCCCTTGCTAGCGTTCTTCCGCACCATCACTGTGCACTTTAATCGGGCGTATTGGTAACATCCCCAGAAAGCTAGTACTTTCTCCAACCCAGTGGTGGCCTCCTGGGGGCTTCTGGACTGCCGCGGTTCCAGAGCTGGCTGGCCTTCACCCTAGAGAGTTTATGCGATTACGTTTGCTTTGCTCCCAATTTTGCTTGTTTGTTTGTTTGTTTCACACTGCAAAAAGGTAATCTATTTACGGAAGACTGATTTAAAGATATTACAGTTTCTTTACAAACAGATGTAAGAACAGGGATTGTCCACTTTTTAAAAACTCTACATTTCAACTCCCCACTATTATTATTATCCGCTGAATTTCCTGTATCAAAGGCAGGTCCCCCTTCTCCGCAGCCTGCATTTGACTCTGCAAACAAATTTCCATCCTTTCACCGTCGTCCCTGGTCGAGGCTCTCCTGAAAAGTCTCTGGGCACAAGCCATAGAAGGGCAGGTTTTCGACCTGCAATTAAAACCAAAACTAGAGATACCTCCCCGTACCCTGGCCCCGCCAAGACCCGCCCCCCTGCCCTGTGCAGCTGAAGCACCACGTCCTGCTGTGGTGACAGCAGCGGGGCTCCCGAGCCCAGACCCTGTTCCTCGGTGAGGAGCTGCCTGTCCGCGGAAGAGGGAGCACGGGGCTTCCACGCTGCTCGGCATCCCACAGCCTGAGGGTTGTGAGGAAACCAGTGGAGCCTTCCGAGGCCCACGTGGGCATCTGCCTGTGCGCCTCGCCCTCCTGGAGGTACAGAGGAGACCCGAGAGGGCCAGTCGGTTCCTAGGTGGCCGCCTGGCCCAGAGACGGAGGTGGGGATTTCCTGCTGGTCAGTTGATGGGACCCTGGTAAATAGATGCATTTCAGCCCAAATATTCACTCACTTCACTCAGTTAATAACAGCCCCTGTCTTTGCCGTTTATCTGGTGATTCAGACTGTAGCCCCGCTTGAGATGCCTGCTGCCTTTCCATGGGCAAGTCCAGAAAGGCTGCAGTTACAGGCAGTGCAGTTTGAACGTGCTCAGCGCAACCGGCTGTCTAGCTTTGAACCAAACAAGCCCGTCTTGGCTTAGTCAAAGGAGCCATAAGCAGAGACAGAAATGCAGTTGGAACTTTATATTTAGCATTGCATATGCTTAGGTCAAAAGCAGCCTTACGAAAAGCAGCGCCAGAAGTCTGATTTGACTCCCTAAATGTGACTGAATCTGAAATTGCTAAAGCTGGCAGGAACTCCTCATTTTCTAGAGGAAGGAACGAGGGCTGACAGGTGAAGTGATCTTCTCGAGCTCCTTGTTGGAGAAAGAGCCAGGACTAGGACCACCCATCCTGAAGCCCAGGGACAGCCCCCCTCCACTAGGTATCCCGGTTCAGACTCTTCACCGACCTTATCTCGTTTGATCACACGCACGTTTTATTGATGTCTACACAACAGTCTTACGTGAAGATGGAAGCTTCCTGAACTGATTTTTTGATTCCCTTCCTCTGCCTCTGGAGAGATTCCATTTGGGGGCCATTCTGGGAACGTGGGAATGCCAGGAGTCACGTCTCCGTGTGCGCAGAGGTAGCTTGGCTGCCTTCCTTCTCCTCAGTACAGGCTCAGGGATTTAGAGTGATGTGAGCCAGCTCCGGGAGAATTATTCAGTGACAGCCACACAAAGGAAAAAGACAAAAAGGACAGCGCGTGAGAGAGGTTTGTTTTGGAAGTCTTTGTTGCACATTCCTGGCTTTTGTTGACACGCAGAGGGATTAAGACGGAATGATAGAAACATGACTAAGCCAGAAGCCTGCTCACCTCCAAGGGTGCAGTTCCTGCGGGTCCCTGCGTCTCAGGGTGGGTCGGAAGTGGGTGGGACCCCCGGGGAGGCAGCCAAGCCAGCACACCTGCACGGACCTGCGCCCAGCGCGGTAGGAGCATTGGAGCTCTGCACAGCCCGTGCCACGCTTGGGCAAGTCACCCACTCCCTCGGAACCCCTCTCCCAGGACGTGGGAGAGCTGAACCACATCAGCGGTTTTAAAACATTATTATTACTGTTGTTACTATTATTATTATTACTCTTTGCAGCAGCAGCAGCCTGTCTTCCAAGGAAAGCAGAAGCCTCGTCTGTAAAAGGGATCTTGTCACTGGAGTGGCTTTCTGGCTGTGGGTCCTCCCTGCTGGTCCCTGGAGCAGCCCTGCCCGTTCTGCGGGGCAGAGCCTGAGCAAAGGCCTGGTCTCTGAGGGGCTTCCGTTTCTCACCTTATTATTTCTGCTTCTGTGTAAATCTGTTCTCTGTGCCAAGTACCTTCTGACACATCACCAGAAGGGCATCCAGATGGTCCCCAGAGTCAAAGTGAGCATTGCCATCCAGCTGCCACTGAAAAGAAGACTCCCTGCCCCCAACCCAACTGAATGGTTTAAGAGCCATGACTGAGAGGCAGAACTTAAGAAGATTTTGTTGTTGTTACGTATAAAACGCCTCGGGATTTCTAAACAGCCATTTGGTGAAAGGCTACTCCTCTTAGTGACCACAAGATAGGAGGTACATGTAAGTTGACGTGACAGTCCCTTTTTTAATAAGAGTGATGTCAAATACCTCAGTTCATCTCTGGTCATTCCTGGTACCCGAGTTTCACTAGGTCCTGTCTCTTCTGTTTGGACATGAACTTTCCCTGGTAGGTGTTAGTCCCTGGCATCTTCCCCTCCAGCCTTTTTATTCTTGTCTTCTTTTTCCGCATCCGGTATGAAAAAAGTGGGGTCCTGTATCACGAATATCATGATTTAATGCGACAAAGATTTTTCTCAGTTGTAATTGGTGGGGTAGTAATAGTGAGACTTCCCCAACTTCCATGGATTTCTCCCCATCCCAGTCTTTAAAATCTCGAATCCAGTAATTTGTCGATGCAAATTGTCAGCCATTTTCTCTAAATGCCCGCGTCTTTCTCTCAGTGTCCTGCACCTCTGATGTTTATTACCCAAAATATGATTTTCACTAAATCCTAAGAGGCTTTACAAAACAACCACAAATCACACTGTGTAATACATTTGTGTTTTTCTCCTGAAATGTCTTGGGTACCGTTGCCTGAAAATAATCTCAAACGCAAGCCAGGAGGGAGCTAAGTGTGATTTCCCTGTTGTTTTAGAATTTTGGCTGAGGTTTCAGAAGGAAGCTGATAAGGAGGGGTGTTAATTGCCTGCACATTCTAAGAGGAGATGCCAGAGCATTTAGGCAAAATTTGCAAAGTGGTAATTCAAAACACAGTTTGGCCACCTTTAACCCAACACTCCCGCTTGTAGGGTATTTACCCAAAAAAAAAAAGAGACTGTGAGAAGGTTAGGAGTGAAGATTTTCTCTGGGGAGAGTAACTAGAGTACAGAGTGTCTCCTTTTGGGGTAAGAAAAGAGGGCTGGGTAGGGAGAGCTCCCAGGACCCGCTCCTGGGAGGAGCTGCCCCCCTGCCCCAGGCTGGTTTTTAAGAAGCAAAAAAATGCAGGCACTCAGTCTCCAGTTCTTACACATGCTGCCCTGCTTAGCTGGAGTGAGGGCCCGAAGGATGGGCATTTGACTCCTAGCTGAGGGGTCAGGGGTGTAGATCCCCTCCAGGCAGGGAGATCAGAGCCCTTGCAGAGTAAGCAGTGCTCCTATTCTGGGTTTCTCTCCAGCCCAGTGGATGCATAAAAATTCACTGATCTTGAGTCACACTGACAAAGACTCTGCTCTGAGGCTCCCTCCAGGACTGAGGCATCCCTGGCAGAAGGAGACTTGGGGCACAGAGTTAGAGGGGCTGAAGGTGGGAAGGGTGTTGTAAAGGGCCCACCAGAAATGGACCTCATCACTCGTCTGGGAATTAAGGCTGAGGGGGGAGGTGGGCGGGGAGGACTGGGATACACCCACCCTGTGGAGGGCACAAGGCTGGATCACCACCCTCTCAGGTCCCTCACCCTCTCACCAGCTCTCGGCACAGCCCTGGAACAGCTGGGAGCCACAGAGAGGAGGATTTAATGGAAACGGGAGGGAAACTGATCATGCCCCACTCTGCACCGCAGATTTCTGAGCAAAAGTGAGAACCTTAAATTGGGTGAGAGGTTGAAGTTTTGATATTAGACTGGACCAGAAGACTTTTTTTTTAAATTATGGAATGCTCAACTTCGCTAATTATTAGAGAAATGCAAATTAAAACTACAATGAGGTATCACCTCACACCAGGCAGAATGGCCACCATCAAAAAGTCTACAAACAACAAATGCTGGGGAGGGTGTGGAGAAAAGGGAACCCTCTTGCACTGTTGGTGGGAATGTAAATTGATACAGCCACTATGGAGGACAGTATGGAGGTTCCTTAATAAACTAAAAATAGAATTACCATAAGATCCAGCAATCCCATGCCTGGACGTATATACAGAAAAAAAACATAATTCGAAAAGATACACGCACCCCAATGTTCATTGCAGCATTATTTATCATAGCCAAGGCATGGAAGCAAGCTGAATGCCAATCCATCGACAGACGAATGGGTAAAGAGGATGTGGTACATATATACAATGGAATATTACTCAGCCATGAAAAAGAATGAAATAACGTCATTTGCAGCAGCATGGATGGACTTAGAGATTATCGTGCTAAGTGAAGTGAGTCAGACAGAGAAAGAGAAATATCATATGATATTGCTTATATGTGGAATCTAAAAGGAGATGATACAAATGAACTTATTTACAAAACAGAAATAGACCCACAGACATAGAAAACAAACTTATGGTTACCAAAGGGGAAAGAGAGGGGAGGAATAAATTAGGAGTTTGGGATTAACATATACACACTACCATATATAAAATAGATAAACAACAAGAACCTACTATATAGCACAGGGAACTCTACTCAATATTTTGTAATAACCTGTAAGGAAAAAGAATAGATACATATATATGTATAACTGAATCACTTTGCTATACACCTGAAAATAACACAATATTGTAAATCAACTATACTTCAATAAAAATAATAAAAAGTAAAATAAAACTTATAGCAAATTTCAAACATACCAAAACAGAGAAATATAATGAACTTTCACCCAGCACAAATGGCCATCATCTATTTATACCCTACCCACACCTGTCTGCATATTAAGTTGAGCCAAACCGTGCATGATTATTTTCACACCTAAACGCAGTGACTCCATTCTGATGTTTGACCCCTGGTGGCTCCCAGGCCCACTCTTCCCTACTCAACTTGTGTCCCAGCAGAAGCCCGTAAGAAAGCCTGGGTGCAAATGTGTGATTGGACAGACTCCGTAGACCTTCTGGTCTCTTTCAGGTATTAATCAGCAGTCTTAGATTTAGTGTTTTGTGGCCATCCCATTAAGGGAGGGATCGATCCCACACTCAACATTGGTTTGGTTTGGGTGTCAAGACCGATGGTGCCACACTGACACCCATGATTTCGGGTGGCCTCGGCCTGCAGCGGCTTGAAGCTGGGTCTCCGTTCCCGGCCAGTGACTGAGGTCGGGTCGCAGCAGTGAGAGCATCGAATCGTAGCCACTAGACCCACGGCCAGTGACATGCCCTGGCCCTACAGCTTTGCAGAAAAAGAATTCCCACAAAGACGGGAAGTAGTGAAACAAGGGAAGTATTTATTAGGAGGAAAAGAAGTACAGTACGTGCGGACAGACACACAGGCAGGATCAGAGAGAGAGTCGTGACCTCGTGGCAGTTTGAATCACTTATATGGGGCATTTCTTCCAGGTTCCCTTGGGCCAATCATTTTGATTTGTCTGGTCCTGAGTCCATATTTGGTTTATCTCAGGATCCTCCCATATGTGCATGAGCCTCTCTTAGCCAAGATGGATTCTACCAAAGAGGCCTATGGGTAGCTTAGCATCACTCCCCTGTTGACCTCCAAGAAGCCTTTCTGCGCATGTGCGGTCAGGGAGGTCTCCTGACTTCGAGAATGGGGAATACGTGGTCTCTTATCTTCTATCTGGGCAGGGCCCAGCCTCCCATCTCCATTGTCCTGTTATTCCCGCCTCGGAGTATCGGTCCACGGGAAGGAAATCCAACCACTTGCCCCAGGGGCCCATCTGTCTCCTGCCTCACCCCGAGGCTGTGAAGAGGTTTATTACTCACACGCTCCCTCTGGGGAGAGCGTGGCAGCATCCGCTGTCCTGGAAGCGCCCAGCCACCTGAGGGACAAGTGATTGGGTTTTGGCTGTAGCAGGGGTAGAGCCTGGGTGCGTGTCCCGCACCCGCAGAGCCGCTCACACACCAGGTATCACCTGGGGGTGCTCAGGGTTTGTGCTTGTCCTCCTGGCTGGCTGGGTCCTGAGCACGGGAACGGAGAGCTGAGAGTTGCTGCAGAAAGCGGTTCCTTCCAGCCCGCAGGGCTGCGCCAGGATGCAGAGGCCAGCGGTGGGGTGGCACCTGGCCCAGGGCCGCTCTCACTGGGAATGCTAAATGTACATCACAAGTTATAGCCCTTCACAGACGAGTTTCTAGGAATATTTTTGTTTCCTACTTTCATTACTGGTTCCTCCCTATGCACAGATGCTAGGGCCCTAACTGGCCCACAGGAGAATTAATTCAGCACGTCACCCAGCAACAATGTCAGACGTCTACCTCTGGCTTCTGCAGCTGGATAGAATCATTGTCTGCAATCCTAGGACTTTGGAATCAGCGCATCACCTGAGAAACTACGCAAAGCCCTGCTAGGTTTTGAAAGGAATACCACAAAATCTACTGGGGGAAATTGCTTCTCTCTGGATAGTCTCAGGAACAAACTCAATGTACCAAAAATATCATAGGGCATAAACCTCTCAACCCCCAGTTTCCTTGTGGAATTTATCACTTCTCAACGACTAAGTGCCCATTCTGATGGGGTGAAAACAATGGTGTCGGAGCCAGGTTCCAAGAACGAATGGTGTGTATGACTCCCCAACTCTGTGTTCAGTTAGATCACATTGGAAGCTTGAAATCAACCACGGTGGGAGCGTTTACACCACGGAAATTGGCAAATGCTACAAACCGGGGCTTTTTATAGAGAGAGCATACTGTCAGTTAAGGTAGAATGAAGATGGGGAAGGAAAGGAAACTTTTGAAGATTTTACTAATATGTGGCAAAACTGTATAACTTTTCAAGTAGAATGACTTGATTCTCATCTCTCTTTCCTTAGCTCTCACTCGACTTATTTCCCTGCTTCTTCCATTTATGAGAACAAAGTTATGCATTGCAAAGCAGCTTCCTAATTCCAGGTTTGACAAGGCAGTATGACCTCTGTTGTAAGAACTTGGGCTCTGAAAAGAATTCTAGCTCTGCCTCCCTCTAATTGTCTGACGATGGGAAATTTCATTAAGCTCGAAAACCTTAGGCTCCTCATCAGAAGATATGGATCATAAGAGCTCTTATTTTATGGAGTTATAATGAGAAATAAATAAGATAATGCCGTCTGAGGACTATGAGGGAAAATCTGTTCCATGCCTCTTCCCAGCTTCTGGTGAATTGCTGTCAATCTTTAGCCTTCTTTGGCTTTCTGATACTTCAATCTCTGTTTCTATCTTAACGTGGCATTCTCCCTGTGTGCCTGTGTGTCCCTTTGCCTAATTTCCACATGTTATAAGAAAACCGGTCACATTGAATTAAGGCCCACCCTAATGACTTCATTTTAACTTGATTACCTCTGTAAAAATTCCTTCCAAATAAAGTCACAATCAAAGATATTGGGAGATTGGGAGTTAGGGCTCCAACATATCTTTTTTGAGGGATAACAAAGAAACCCCTTGGAGGAAGGAATATATTGCAAGAAATAGAAAAATCATTTAAAAAATTAAAAGTTTTTTTTTAATATGAAAAAAAAAAAAAGATAATGCCTGGCATATAGTGGGCATACATTAGATGTTTGTTTAGTAAATGTTGTATAAATGCCTGTAAATCATTTTGTCAGTGCCTGGCATAAACTAAATGCTTCATAAATGTTAAATAATATCAAATTAATTTCAATAACCTAGAATTACTCTCATTATTCATTCATTCATTTTCTTAATCTTTTTTCAGATACACACCCGTCTCTCAAAATGTTACGGCAAGATCCATTTTTGAAAATATTTTGACTAGTCATCCTCAGATGAAACAATAGACATTTATTTCCCACCCAGACAAAAGTCCTTTCACTGCTCAGACAAGCTGGAGGAATGGAGAGGCGAGCTTAGGGGTGGCAGGTGAGAGTTGGTGCACCCACCCGGGGCGGCTTGATATTCTGGGTGTACTGAGCATATTCTCAGGCAATAGACATCAACCATCCCTTGGGCTTACAGCTGTATATATTTGGCAACATGACCTTTGAGCATGCTCATTGCAACACCCATTTTTATATTTGAATTTTAATTGTATCCAGACAAGCCACTAACAACTTTAGCTCTTAAGGTATTGGATTATTTTAGAGATTAAAAAAAAAAAAAGATTTAACTAAAGAATATAACCCATGGCATATAAAATAGCATTTTAAAAACCAAGTTCCTATCTTTTGTTTTTCTAATAGACGTTGTTTTTCTGAGCAATTTTAGGCATACAGAAAAATTGAGCAGGCGTACAGAAAGTTCTCATGTGCCCTCTACCCCCTCACCTTTCCCAGGCTCACTTATTGGTAACATCTTGCATTAGTGTGCTACGTTTGCTACAATTGATTAGCCAATATTGATACAATATTATTAAGTAAAGTCTGTAGTTTACATTAGGGTTCATTTTTGTGTTGTACATTCCATGGGTTCTGACAAAAGTACGATGACATGTAACTACCTTTACAGTATCACACAAAAGAGGTTCACTGCCCTAAAAATGGTCTTTGTTCCACCTATTCATCCCTCCCTCCCTCCTTCCCTGTGAAGCCCTGGCAGTCAGTGGTCTTTTTACTGTCTCCACAGTTTTGCCTTTTCCAGAATGTCACAGAGCCAGAATCATACAGAATGTAGCCTTTTCAGACTGCCTTCTTTCACTTAATAATATGCATTTAAGGTTCCTCCTTGCCTTTTGGCGGTGTGATTGCTAGTTTTTAAAAAATAGCTGAATAACATTCCATCGTTCGAATGGACCCATTTGTTTATCTGTTTACCTATTGAAAGGCATCTACCCATTGAAAGGCGTCTTTCAAATTTTAGCATGCTCACCTTTTAGAACTGAAATGCTTGGTTAAATGAAATGTCCTAAATTTCATTTGCTTACCTTATAGAACAGATTGTTTGTTATTTCTTAAATTAATGTATAGGAGTGTGTAAATGGAGTCATGAGTGGTCAAATAAATTGATATAGAATTTTTCAGAAAAGAATGTAATCCAGCTTAAAATTGCATCATTTTAAATTTAAGTATCTATATATTTCCTTGACTGTCTATCTTATCTGGTATTGAGGGTGGATTTATGCCTCCCTGTAAAACTTATTGGAGAGATTAATGGTAGCAATATCTGTTACAGGAAATAGAGACAATAACAGCTATTTGCTTTGGCTAAAAAGAAGAAATAACAGAAGCAAATTGCAAATTTACTGCACTAACATTCAGCTGTCAGAAGAAGCTATGCTTTCACGTAGCAGTGAGTCTTTAGAAGCTTATAAATCATATTTAGGGCAGAGAGCAATTTCATAAGGAAAAGTCACCAGAATGAATGAGGGTCTATCCACATCTTCTTCATCCATTCATCTGTCAATGAACATTTAGGTTGCTTCCATGACCTGGCTATTGTAAATAGTGCTGCAATGAACATTGGGGTGCATGTGTCTTTTTGAATTATGGTTTTCTTTGGCTATTTGCCAAGTAGTGGGACTGCTGGGTCATATGGTAGTTCTATTTTTAGTTTTTTAAGGAACCACCTTACTGTTCTCCATAGTGGCTGTATCAATTTACATTCCCACCAACAGTGCAAGAGGGTTCCCTTTTCTCCACACCCTCCCCAGCATTTGTTGTTTGTAGACTCTTTGATGATGCCCATTCTAACTGGTGTGAGGTGATACCTCATTGTAGTTTTGATTGCATTTCTCTAATGATTAGTGATGTTGAGCATCCTTTCATGTGTTTGTTGGCCATCTGTATGTCTTCTTTGGAGAAATGTCTATTTAGGTCTTCTGCTCACTTTTGGATTGGGTTGTTTGTTTTTTTGATATTAAGCTGCATGAGCTGCTTGTAAATTTTGGAGATTAATCCTTTCTCAGTTGCTTCATTTGCAAATATTTTATCCCATTCTGAAGGTTGTCTTTTCATCTTGTTTATGGTTTCCTTTGCTGTGCAAAAGCTTTTAAGTTTCATTAGGTCCCATTTGTTTATTTTTGTTTTTATTTCCATTTCTCTAGGAGATGGGTCAAAAAGGATCTTGTTGTGATTTATGTCATAGAGTGTTCTGCCTATGTTTTCCTCTAAGAGTTATATAGTGTCTGGCCTTACATTTAGGTCTTTAATCCATTTTGAGTTTCTTTTTGTGTATGGTGTAAGGGAGTGTTCTAATTTCATTCTTTTACATGTAGCTGTCCAGTTTTCCCAGCACCACTTCTTGAAGAGACTGTCTTTTGTCCGTTGTATATTCGTGCCTCCCTTGTCATAGATTAGTTGATCATAGGTGTGTGGGTTCATCTCGGGGCTTTCTACCCTGTTCCATTGATCTATATTTCTTTTTTTGTGCCAGTACCATACTGTCTTGATTGCTGCAGCTCTGTAGTATAGTCTGAAGACAGGGAGCCTGATTCCTCCAGTTCCATTTTTTTTCCCTCAAGATTGCTTTGGCTGTTCAGGGTCTTTTGTGTCTCCATACAAATTTTAAGATTTTTTGTTCTAGTTCTATGAAAAATGCCATTGGTAATTTGATAGGGATTGCATTGAATCTGTAGATTGCATTGTGTAGTATAGTCATTTTCACAATATTGATTCTTCCAATCCAAGAACATGGTATATCTCTCCATCTGTTTGTGTAATCTTTGATTTCTTTCATCAGTGTCTTATAGTTTTCTGAGTACAGGTCTTTTACCTTCTTAGGTGAGTTTATTCCTAGGTGGTTTTTTTTTTTGTTTGTTTGTTTCTTTGCAATGGTGAATGGGATTATTTCCTTAATTTCTGTTTCTGATCTTTTGTTGTTAGTGTACAGGAAGGCAAGAGATTTCTGTGCATTAATTTTGTATCCTGCAACTTTACCAAATTCATTGATTAGCTCTGATAGATTTCTGGTGGCATCTTTAGGATTATCTATGTATAGTATCATGTCATCTGCAAACAGTGACAGTTTTACTTCTTTTCCAGTTTGGATTCCTTTCTTTCTTTTCCTTTTCTGATTGCCGTGGCTAGGACTTCCAAACTATGTTGAATAAGAGTGGCGAGAGTGGACATCCTTTTCTTGTTCCTGATCTTAGAGGAAATGCTTTCAGTTTTTCACCATTGAGAATGATGTTTGCTGTGGGTTTGTTGTATATGGCCTTTATGACGTTGAGGTAGGTTCCCTCTATGTCCACTTTCTGGAGAGTTTCTATCATTAAAGGGTGTTGAATTTTGCCAAAAGCTTTTTCTGCATCTATTGAGATAATCATATGGTTTTTCTTCTTCAGTTTGTTAATATGGTGTATCACATTGATTGATTTGCATATATTGAAGAATCCTTGCACCCCTGGGATAAATCCCACTTGATCATGTTATATGATCCTTTTAATGTATTGTTGGATTCTGTTTGCTAGTATTTTGTTGAGGGTATTTGCATCTGTATTCATCCTTGATATTGGTCTGTAATTTTCTTTTTTGGTAGTGTCTTTTTCTGGTTTTGGTGTCAGGATGATGGTGACCTTGGAGAATGAGTTTGGGAGTGTTCCTTCCTCTACAATTTTTTGGAAGAGTCTGACAAAAAATGGGTGTTAACTCTTCTTTAAATGTTTGATAGAATTCACCTGTGAAGCCATCTGGTCCTGGACTTTCGTTTGTTGGAAGATTTTTAATCACAGTTTCAATTACATTACTTGTGATTGGTCTGTTCATATTTTCTGTTTCTTCCTGGTTCAGTCTTGGAAGGTTATACCTTTCTTAGAATTTGTCCATTTCTTCCAGGTTGTCCATTTTCTTGGCATAGAGTTGCTTGTAGTAGTCCCTTATGATGCTTTGTTTTTCTGCAGTGTCTGTTTTAACTTCTCCTTTTTCATTTCTAATTTTATTGATTTGAGTCCTCTTCCTCTTTTTCTTGATGAGTCTGGCTAAAGATTTATCAATTTTGTTTATCTTCTCAAAGAACCAGCTTCTAGTTTTATTGATCTTTACTGTTGTTTTCTTTGTTTCTATTTTATTTATTTCTGCTCTGATCTTTATGATTTCTTTCCTTCTACTAACTTCGGGTTTTGTCTGTTCTTCTTTCTCTAATTGCTTTAGGTGTAAGGTTAGGTTGTTTATTTGAGATTTTTCTTGTTTCTTGAGGTAGGATTGTATTGCTATAAATTTCCCTCTTTGAACTGCTTTTGCTGCATCCCATAGGTTTTGGATCATCATGTTTTCATTATCATTTGTCTCTAGGCATATTTTGATTTCTTCTTTGATTTCTTCAGTGATCTCTTGGTAATTTAGTAACGTATTGTTTAGCTTCCATGTGTTTGTGTTTTTTACACTTTTTTCCCTGTAATTGATTTCTAATCTCATAGCGCTGTGGTCAGAAAAGATGCTTGATATGATTTCATTTTTCTTAAATTTACCGAGGCTTGAATTGTGACCCAAGATGTGATCTATCCTGGAGAATATTCCGTGTGCACTTGAGAAGAAAGTGTAATCTGCTCTTATTGGATGGAATGTCCTATAAATGTCATTTAAATTGATCTGGTCTACTGTGTCTTTAAAGCTTGCGTTTCCTTATTAATTTTCTGTTTCGATGATCTGTCCATTGGTGTAAGTGAGTATTAAAGTCCCCCACTATTATTGTGTTACTGTCGATTTCCTCTTTTATAGCTGTTAGCAGTTGCCTTATGTATTGAGGTGCTCCTGTGTTGGGTGCATATATATTTATAATTGTTATATCTTCTTCTTGGATTGATCCCTTAATCATCATGTAGTGTCCTTCCTTGTCTCTTGGAACACTCTTTATTTTAAAGTCTATTTTATCTGATATGAGTATTTCTAGTCCAGCTTTCTTTTGATTTCCATTTGCATGGAATATCTTTTTCCATCCCCTCACTTTCAGTCTGTATGTGTCCCTAGGTCTGAAGTGGGTCTCTTGTAGACAGCATATATATGGGTCTTGTTTTTGTATCCATTCAGCGAGCCTGTGTCTTTTGGTTGGGGCATTTAATCCATTCACATTTAAGGTAATTATCAGTATGTATGTTCCTATTACCATTTTCTTAATTGTTTTGGGTTCGTTTTTGTAGGTTCTTTTCTTCTCTTGTGTTTCCCACTTAGAGAAGTTCCTTTAGCATTTTTTTAGAGCTGGTTTGGTGGCGTTGAATTCTCTTAGCTTTTGCTTGTCTATAAAGCTTTTGATTTTTCTGTCGAATCTGAATGAGATCCTTGCTGGGTAGAGTAATCTTGGTGTAGGTTTTTCCCTTTCATCACTTTAAATATATCATGCCACTCCCTTCTGGCTTGTAGAGTTTCTGCTGAGAAATCAGCTGTTAGCCTTACAGGAGTTCCCTTGTCTGTTATTTGTCATTTTTCCCTTGTTGACTTTAATAATTTTTCTTTGTCTTTAATTTTTGTCAGTTTGATTACTCTGTGTCTTGGTGTGGTTTTCCTGGGGTTTATCCTGCCTGGGACACTCCGTGCTTCCTGGATTTGGGTGGCTATTTCCTTTCCCATGTTAGGGAAATTTTCGACTATAATCTCTTCAAATATTTTCTCTGGTCCTTCCTCTCTCTCTTCGCCTTCTGGGATCCTTATAATGCGAATGTTGGTGCATTTCACGTTGTCCCAGTGGTCTCTTAGGCTGTCTTCATATCTTTTCATTCTTTTTCCTTTATTCTGTTTCGTGGCAGTGAATTCCACCATTTTGTCTTCCAGGTTACTTATCCGTTCTTCTGCCTCAGTTATTCTGCTATTGATTCCTTCTAGTGTATTTTTCATTTCATTTATTGTGCTGTTCATCTCTGTTTGTTTGTTCTTTAATTCTTCTAGGTGTTTATTCTTTAATACTTCTAAGTCTCTTTTAAACATTTCCTCCATCTTCTTGATCTTTGCCTCTATTCTTTTTCTGAGGTCCTGGATCATCTGCACTATCATTATTCTGAATTCTTTTTCTGGAAGATTGTCTATCTCCTGTTCATTTAGTTGTTTTTCTGGAGTTCTATCTTGTTCCTTCATCGAGTGCATAGCCCTCTGCCTTTTCAGTTTGTCTATCTTTCTGTGAAAGTGGTTTTTGTTCCACAGGCTGCAGGATAGTAGTTCTTCTTGCTTCTGCTATCTTCCCTCTGGTGGATGAGGCTATCTAAGAGTCTTGTGCAAGCTTCCTGATGGGAAGGACTGGTGGTGGGTAGAGCTGGGTGTTGCTCTGGTGGGCAGAGCTCAGTAAAACTTTAATCTGCTTGTCTGCTGATGGGTGGAGCTGAGTTGCCTCCCTGTTGCTTGTTTGGCCTGAGGCGACCCAGCACTGGATCCTACCTACCTCTTTGGTGGGGCTAATGGCAGACTCTGGGAGGTTTCATCGCAAAGAATACTTCCCAGAAATTCTTCTGCCAGTTTCCTTGCCCCCACGGTGAGCGACAGCTGGCCCCTGGCTCTGCAAGAGACCCTCCAACACTAACAGGTAGGTCAGGTTCAGTTCCCTATGGAGTCACTGCTCCTTCGCCCTGGGTCCTGATGTGCACACTACTTTGTGTGTGCCCTCCAAGAGTGGAGTCTCTGTTTCCTCCAGTCCTGTCCAAGTCCTGCAATCAAATCCCACTAGCCTTCAAAGTCTGATTCTCTGGGATTTCCTCTTCCTGTTGCTGGAAACCCAGGTTGGGAAGCCTGATGTGGGGCTCAGAACCTTCACTCCAGTGAGTGGACTTCTGTGGTATAATTGTTCTCCAGTTTGTGAGTCACCCATTCTGCAGTTATGGGATTTGATTTTTTTGTGATTGTGCCCCTCCTACCATCTCATTGTGGCTTCTCCTTTGTCTTTGGATGTGGGGTATCTTTTTTGGTTTGTTCCAGTGTCTTCCTGTCAAAGATCGTTCGGCAGTTAGCTGTGATTCTGGTCCTCTAGCAAGAGGGAGTTGAATGGCATCATTCTTTCAAGAAATTTGTCCAAGAAGGACAGAGGTAGAATGGATTATATTACCTTGGATTGTGTTTGCAACTAGTGACAAAAGCAATACATACAAACTTAGGAAAATACAGGGAAGCATTAAAAGCATAGATTGGCTACAGACTTCAGAAGACATGGACATGACCATTTCACTGGTGAGGAAGAGCTCTTCATAAAAAACTAAAAAAGAAAATAATTGATGGCAAGTCTTTGAAAAAACCAGTAGTCATAGTGAGGGATTTGTTCTAGAGAGAAAGAAAACACCCCTTTCTGTGACATGGGAAATGAGCGAGAAGGAAGCTGAGGGAACTTAGTTACTTTCACTAGTAATGGGGTCCAGGCCACCTGCCGGGAAAGATCAGGTGGGGGCTTGGAGAGAGTGGTGGGAAAAGGGAAAGTGATCTTTCTAAGAACAAGGAATCCAAAGCTACACAAAAGGCTCAGCTGAGATTGGAAATAATACATTTGTTCAAACTTTAATCTGAAAAGTTTTGAGATTTATCTTTTCTTATCTTCAGCAGGTTCACTTACATGAGATAATAGGGGAAAAAAAAAATATATATATATATATATAAAATATCTGCTCCTTTTTCTTGACACAGAGATCCTGAGACCCTTGTAAATTCCTAAGTGATAAGAACACTAAGAGCATCTTTTGTTGCAGTATTTGGTCTCCCCGTTTCCTGATGTAGGGTTCCCAAATCCTCTCTAATTTCTTGGGTGATACGAGTGTCTTTTATTCTAATGAGGTGAATCTGGGTGGGCTCCTAGATGGCTCCTGGATGGTGACCTGTCATCAGAAAGACCAAAGCCATGATTAGAAGCTTGGAAGTTTTAGCCGCACACCCCATCCTCCAGAGACAGGAGGTGGGGCTGGAAGTGGAGTTAATAGCTGATCATACCTCCATGGGAAGCCTCTGTAAAATCCCAATAAAATGGGGTTTTGGGAGCTTCCAAGTTGGCGACCAAACCCCTGTACGAGGAGAGTGATGCATCCCATCTCCGCAGGGACAGAAGCTCCTGCACTGGGGACCATCCCAGACCTCACCCTTTGTGTCGCTTCATTGGGCTGCTCACCTTTATCATGTCCTTTAAACTGGTAGATGTAAGTAAGTGTTTCCCTGAGTTCTGTGAGCTCTTCTAGCAAATAATCTAATCCAAGGGGGAGGAGGTCATAGGAATCTCCAGTTTGTAGGGAAGTCACAGTGGAGGGTAATCTGGGGACCTACTATTTGGGACTGGCTTCTGAAGGGGGGCAGTGTTGAGGGACAGAGCTGTAACCCGGAGGACCTGCCGCTGCCTCCAGGTAGATGGTGTCAGGATTGAGTGAGATCGTTGGACACCCAGCTGGTGCCACAGGATCGCTAGGTGCACGGAAAAGACCCTACACTACACACCTGGCATCAGAAGTGCTGAGTGTGTCTGTCAAGAAGAAACACAAGAGTAGTGGGGTTTCCTACACAACACACCAGGCAGACAGAAGCACACGTTGGTAAGACTTTGAGTCATTAGGAAGGACTCTTGAAATGGTCTGACCGTAATATATAAGCCATAAAGCGAAGCCAATAAGGAATGGATCAATCAGAATTAGAGAGTAAACAAAGACCTAGAGGTTTAGTCAGTCAAAGAGCAGATTTGGTGAAAGTAAATGAGACTGGGAGACAAGGAGGGTGTGGTTGCAGAGGGGAAGGTCGCAGTTACTGTTTTTCATTTAATAATTCAAAGAAAAATATTGATTCATAAGATAAAAGTAATTTGACTGAAAATGATCGTGTAACAGCTTCATTTATGGGATGGGTTTTTTTCCTTTGGAAATTGAATTCTTCCAGGTTAGGGCAGGAGTTGGGCAGGGGGAAGATGTGAAAATCCTTGCAGTGTGTGTAGTGAAGTGATTACAGTGTCTGTGACCAGGGAGGTGGAGCTGCACAAAGTGAGCCTGGAAATAATTCTTTATTTTTTTTAGAGCCATGTGGGAAAGCATGGATTCCAAAGTGGCAACGGAAAATAGCATAAATGTCTTCAAGATGCTTTTAGGAGTGGGGCAAGAAGAATACTGTTAAGAATACTGCTAAGTCGAAATGCCCTCCTAATAAATATAATACTTCCAAATATGCTACTTTTTATACCACAGATGTTTCATTTTTAAGGTACTGTCAACACTTGGAAAACAAAATAATAAGTAAAACAAGTCCTTACATTTAACTCTGAGGGTAATGGAAGGGTTACTATCTTGTGAGGAATCAGACCTATTTGGTGCTAAATTAGGGGGTCATCCTCTTTGTGGACAGAAAAGTCATCAGTTCCTGTATTGTTAACATTTTACGTTAGCAATGGAAAAAATATCCTTAAAACTCCAGAAGGGTTGCCACCTAAGACTGGTGTACCTTTCCAAGTGACCTGGGGTTAGAGGTTGTTAAAAAAACCAAAAAGTAATGGAAGGCCCTCCGGAAACTGTTTGTAAGAGCAGGTGGCTTTTTGCTTCCAGGAAGTCATCATTTCACTTGTCAGCGCCCTTGACATGCTTCTGTGAGCAGGGGCTTCGGGAAAGAATGACATTCTGGGCTTATAGGGCCAGGCCTGAGTGCGCACAGCTCAAAAAAGAACTTTTCTGGCCTCTGTTTCCAGTCAGGGAAAAATTAACTAATGATTGTATTTATGAATGGTTATATGTCATAATAAAATGTTCAAAATATTAGAGAATCCCTTGATACATTGTCAAAATATTAGGAAGTCATTCTTCAGGAAAAAAATTAAAAACAGAAAATAACACCAAAATGCAAACAGAGGTTATCTCTGGGTTGAGGGGTTGCAGGTGCTCTTTTCTGTAGCTTCTAAATTCTCTCTCTTGTATAGAGGTAATGAATCCCGATCAATAGGTTCACTTGTGATGATTGACAACTTCTGATGCTAAATGTGAAGCATTCCTTTTGTAGTCAGAAGGAAGCAACAAATGCTACTAAAATAAATAATAAAAATAAAAGATGAATTATGTACGCAGAAAGTTGTTTCTAAGTTGCTAGGTACAAAATTTGGAAAAAATGCCAAAAAGAGAAAAATTTCTAATATTTGGGTTTTTCATCAGATTTGGAAAAATGAAATTAGGTTAAAGAGAGCTCAAGGTTAGGTGTTTGGTCGTCCCCATATGGTTCCTCCTTCTCCCCCCAGGACCAACTCCAGTTGCTCCCATCCTCCAGCCACCTGGACCCCTGTAGCACTGGGTACATCACTTAACTTAGCACTTAAGAATTTTGTGATATTAAAGATAAAGTGCTAATAAATCCACGCTTTCCTTTACAAAATACACAGATGTGCGCGTGGTACCAAGGCCCTAGGTTCTTCTTGCTAATCGGCTGCTGACAGCTGTCTCCGGAACCCTGGCCAGTTCAGGGTTCTCTCTGGGTTGAGAAGAAACTGAAGTCTGGGTACACCAAAGGCTGACTGAACACCTGCCCCTGAGGAGTCACCCATCAGCAGAGTCAACTCACTGAAGAGTGGGGAAAAGCATCCTTTTTGAGAGAAGCCTGAAGACATACCACTCTTTCTGCCTGGAGATTAGTGGCATTAAGATATTTAGAAAGAGAAAACTCTGGCTTTGACAACACCTATTAGAATGTTTCAGGAGCTTGCTCGGAGAGTAGCCGATTTGTAGGGTGGGGTCACTCTTCCCAGGGGATTTGCTGAAACGCTTTCCTCTGCCCTGGGCCACCCAACTACTAATCCTGTATAGACATACTTTTAACAATTTGATGTAAGAATTGATAGCCTTTTTTCATTCCAGAAGAACAGAGAGCCTTGCTGTTGTGTGCATATGTGTGTGTTTTGTAAAGGAAAATTGTGGATTTGTTACGCTTTCATCTTTAAAATCACTTTCCAACGCAGCAAGCAAGCCCTCATTGCTTGGCAGGTACTTGGCATTTGGTTTTGTTGACCCAGGTAATGCACAGAAAGGAGAATTAAAAACACTCTGAAGGTCTAGATTAATCTAGATCACAATGAAAGAAGAACATTTGATGGACAGTTTAAGAGAACAAAAGATGGTAGAAGGTACTTGACCTAAGAGGAACTTAGTTTGGAGACAGTGTTGTAGGGTAGAGAAGAGAAATTTCCCAACAGCTTGTTGGATAATAAGAGAGAGATGGGGAAAGAGACTTTGAGGTTATTTCCTGTGCGATATGAACAAAAACCCCTTTTGACAGTGGGTTCAGCCTCGGCAGTAGAGATGCACATCGCTTTTCAACTATTCTGGACTTCATACTTGTGTTTCTGTGACGGACACAGCACGTTGAACCTGGCTTTAAAGCTGCCTGGCTTTGTGCAGATGACACCAAACCATCGACTGGGAAAGGCCTCCCAATGATCTGAAATACTAAACATGAGCGAAGGTGTCACCCTACAAGTAATGACTGTCCTCACTTCTACTGAGAAGCAATTTTCCAACCGGGAGTTTCACCACGTGTGAATTTCCGGGGAAAATGCAACGGTAGAGATTCCTAAGCAAACGGAAGAGATGACACAGAGGTGACGGCATCCTGACAGAAGGAGACAGAGGGGAGAGCTCCTCCCTGCCTCATAGGCAACTGAGTGTTCCTGAAAAGAGCAACTGCATCCAAAGGCGCACAAGGATGGAAAACAGGGGAAGTGCCGGCTTTCTGGGAAGGGACCAGGTTCTGCGTTGGTTCAGTGAGCTCCACCCCTTAACTGTGCTTAATTGATCTTGATTCCCTCCTGCTGTCCCGCTGGCATCTTTTCATACTAACAGTTAATTTCCACCTTTCATTTGGCTTTGTCCTTGGAAATACTAGTTCACCATTTTCCCTCATCTTTACTGCTGAGCCACTCAAGCCATGAGTGACACTGTCAGATGCCCTTGTTCCTTGGCTCTGAGGGATGCGGTTCAGGAAGCAGCCCTTACATTCTCCATCCCTGACCCCTAAGTTACGTCCCTTCTGGCCCAGTCCCCCTACCACACAAAAGAAATCTGTGAATTTTTTACCTACGTTAATTATTGATGTCCTGACCACAGAGGAAGAGAGGATTCTTTCATTTCTCTACATCCAAATAAGTCATATAAAATTTTTTTCCTAAACTTCACCAACAGGGTTATACTTCTGGTTTTTTTCAGAAGATATACAGTTCTGATAAGAGTTCCAGGGAATCACCGAAGGTAAGTACTAGCAAGAGGGGAATTTGGGCAAAAGACTCTTCCTCGAGGCCCTCAGCCCTGTCTGACAGAGAGAAGAGAAGATAAATATTTCTAAATAAGGGATAAAATCAAATGAAAGTCATTCCAAAAGAGCCCCATATGGTGCACAAGACAGAAGGCTTGTGTTCTGAGGGAAGCACACAGATTCTGGAAATCAAAAATGAAAGCCCCACAAAATAGGTCATCCCTCATAATCAGACTCCAAGACCACATTTCAATATGCACTGACATCTCATAAGCATGTCTATTAAAAGCGAATTCAATTCTCACCTCAGCATGGATCATATTTGTGCTGTAGCTAAATGGCTTCACCTGAAGAGTGATGTCGTGCAGCATATGCTATTCAATTATAACATCATCTTCTGATCTGAGCAAGAAATGAGATAGACATGCACGTCTGAACTCACTTGGGAAGCATTTATATGCAACATTGCTACCCTGTAC
The DNA here is from genome assembly GCF_028021215.1 of Eschrichtius robustus. NCBI lineage: Eukaryota > Metazoa > Chordata > Mammalia > Artiodactyla > Eschrichtiidae > Eschrichtius > Eschrichtius robustus. The sequence goes on from NC_090832.1 coordinate 116,768,027, forward strand.
AAAAGCAGCTAGCGTTGTCACAGTGTTGCGAGGAGTAGGCTCAGAAGTAGGAAAATAACTTTTCTTGCTTCCTTCAGGGAAAGGTTTTTCTAACTTGGTCCTATTGACGTATGGGGCTAGATAATTCTCTTTTTTTAAAAAGAGACTTTATTTTTATAGAGCAGTTTTGAGTTCACAGCAAAACTGATCAGAAAGTACAAAGAGTTCCCATTTACCCCTTCCCTGCCATAATTCTTTTTTTGTAGGGAGCTGATGTATGCATTGTAAAATGTTTAGTATAGTCCCTGGCCTGTGTCCTCTAGATGCCAGTAGTAACCCCCAATTGTGAAAAACACAAATGTCATTGGACATTGCCAAAGGTCTCCTGGTGGACAAATTCATCCTTGGTTGAAAACTACTGTTTCAGAGTTTGACCTTCTCCCTACAGGAAAAATAGAAGCTAGAATCTGTCTTCAAGTTTCTTAAGAGGCATCATTTGAGCCCTGGTTCACTAAAACAGAAGAACGTGGCTAGATATTTTATATTTATTTAATCTCTTCAGACAAAACAAACTGATTATAAATATTAGAGAAAGACAAGACAACTGGGTCGGGGAGAAATTATCGCAGGGAGGAGACCAGAGGTGAGACTGCCCGCAGGGATCATCCGGAGTTTCTCCAGCCTCGCATATTCACATGTGTGATACACTTAAAAGAATTCTTAAAGAACTGATCGGACTCGGGGTTCCCACTCACAGGAACAGAGCTCACAAGAGATTAGTAAACAGGGCAACCAGGACTACTTGTTCATTGGCAATGAGAAACATTCTGAAAAGAACGGAACATCACATTGGCTGCATCAATCCCCTCCAGTAGGTTAGCTACAGTGGAAACTGAATTCCAGAGGGTGTCCAGTGAGCACGGAATCGAGACATGTAATCTGACAGTTTGAAGCCTCCGATGCCCGTCTCCACACGGGGACCCTCCGACTGCCCGGGCAGCTCTGGGCAGGGGCACGTCTGAGTCAGTGCTCCCAAGGCTGATGGACCAAGGAAACATCAGAGAAACGTGTTAAAACTCAGATCCATGGCTCCACTGCCAGAGATTACGATTTAGTGACACTGAGATGGGGCCTGGTCACCGACGTTTTTAACAAGCGCCCCAGGTGCTTGAGAAACACTGAACTGTGGTCACCTTTGTAACTGCCCTTCTGTCTCTGCTTCTGTAGGATTCTTCCCAATCGTGCTCTGGTTCAGCACAGTCTTTCACCCTGTTGACACCTTCAGAGGTTGCAGTAAAGACGGCCAGCCTGGAAAACTCTGTCTCTGTAGGTGACAATCAAAAGTTCAGTGCAACTCCCTTATTTCCTTACTGGGAACAGAGCAGCAGGTGGGGACAGCACAGCCTCAGCCCCAGGTGACACCTCACGGACTAAAAATTGTTCTCCATAAGATATTGTTGAAGGCAATTCACCTGAAGGAAGGACCTTCCTCTCTTCTAAGCAGATTGAGACTTTTCTGTTGTTGGTCTCAGGTTACTGGTTTTAGTGATATTACAAACGGGGAGAGCAGATCTTACATGCCGGGTCGCGGGCGTCTCCACTTCTCTCCCAGGTCCCCAGTTACTAAACAAAATGCTCTGCTTCTCATATTAAAAACCCATCTGTTCATTCACTCTAGAAACATTTATTGAATGTTTATGGCAGGGCAGCTGCAATTTCCAGGTTTCAAGACATAAAATGAGCTGTAGGACGAGGACCAGGAGGCAGCAGAGAAGTGAGCACAGGGTCTCTGGGTGCCAGGTGGGAGCAGCTGCCCAGGAGGGAGTAAGACGTGGGTTAGGAGGTGGGGGGAGGGGCAGGGCTACTCAGAGCAGGTGACCGCTGAGCCCAACAGAGAGGTGGAGAGGAGCTCACAGCAGAGCAGGGGGACGACAGCACGCCGAGGAAGGAGAGGCACCTGCGAGGACAAAGCTGTGTGAGGGAGCCTGGTGCTTCCTGAGACCCCCAGGAACTGGCTTGGATGGAGCGTGGATGCACCAGGGACGTGGGATAGAACGGCGTGGGTAAGCAGAAGCCATCCATCAAGGATCTGGTACAGAATACTGAGGACGTTTGACTCTGTGTGACGGTGAGGACGTGAGTCCTTAGGTGCTTTTCAGCAGAGGAAAATGACATGATCCAGTTCATGTTTCAGAGCAATCTCCCTGTGGCCAGGAAGAGGTTTCGGAGTGAGAGACGTGAGCGGGGTGGAAAGTTTGTCATGTGTCGGGGAGCATGGGCGAGGGGAAGGCACAGGATCACCCAGGGGTGTTGAGCATATTGCTGCAGGTTTTTAAAAGTTTAAATGCTTTGAACAATCCATTTGTTTGGGGGACTTTTTCTGGCAGTGTGCAGAAGTCCAGTTGTATAGCACAGAAAGATGGTGGGTGAATTAATTCACAGTTGTCACATGTAATTTTTGTTTAAATCGGGGGGGGGTGAGGATTTGTAGGTTTAAAGAAGAGATGTGGTAGAAGAGGTGATGGAAGGAAAGAAGGGGGAGGGTCTGATCTACGAGGCCTTCATGAATTTGAAGTTAAAATGCTGGGGAAATAGGCTGTGATAGAGGAGTACCGAAGAGCAACTCTGTACAGGCAGAACAATTCCAGCTGACAAGTCAAAACTGTGTGTGACCTGCATGGGAAATCCACGCGGTAGGGACATTATTGGGTACCTTCCTAATCCACTACTCACCCCCTTCCTTCTCCTACCTCTGAAGTTACAGCGAGTAGGATGCAGGACCCTGTTTTCACAGTGCTCATACTGTGGAACCATCGACTAACTGGACCCATCAGTGCCTCCCTCCTGAAGATGTAAAATCAGAGTGTCACTGTTTCGCTTGCACTCTGGTGCTTTGATGTGTCGTCATCTTTGCCAGTATCATCTAGTTCAGCAGAGAGAGCTGATTGAGAGAGAGACAGAGAGAGTGAAAACAGAACTGACAGCCCTTATAGCCACGAGAGGGAAACTCTGTTTTTCCCAATGGTCCTCCAGTTCTCAGTCTATTTCCTTGGATGTCTCTTTTACAATTGGTTTTGTGAGCTGTTCCTGAATAATATCATTCCTTAAGAAAAAAAAGGCTCACCCACACTCATAAGTTAAGCAGTTCATATCTAAACATTATTCACTCATGGGATGGGCTGAAGGTACAAGTTCAGTACAAGTTCAAGGGTCTGGGAATGCAGTCCCTCTCTGGACAGTCCCCTCCTAACAACAATTTTACCCTTTATGTAAAGGGCAGAGTGCAGCTTTAGCTGTCTATGTCACAGCCATCTACATCATCTGCTCCAGGACGTGGAGAAAAAATGAAAGAAAAGGTACAAAAAATAGAGAAAAAGTACTCTCATATTCATTTAGAAAAGAATAGGAATTGGAACCATCTTTTTGAAAGACACTTTGGCAACATCTTATAAACATTTCTTTTTTATTCTTTAAAAGTTTTTTTCTTTCTTTTTTTTTGTTTTGTTTCTTTTTTTCTTCCAGTTTTATTGATATATAACTGACATACAGTACTGGGTAAGTTTAAGGTGTACAGCATAATGATCTGACTTACATATGTCGTGAAGTGATTACCACGATAGGTTTAGTGAGTTTCCATCATCTCATACAGATACAAAATTAGTGAAATAGAAAAACAATTTTCTTTGTGATGAGAACTCTTAGGACTTACTCTTTTAAGACCTTTCACATATAACACACAGCAGTGTTAATTATATGTGTCATGCTGTACATCACAATCCTAGTAGTTATTTATCTTATAGATGGAAGCTTGTGCCTTTTGACCCCCTCCATCCAGTTGCCCCTGCCCCCGACCCCCTGCCTCTGGTGACCACAAATCTGTTCTCTTTTTCAATGAGTTTGCTTGTTTGTTTGTTTTTGAAGTATAATTGACCTACAACACTCTGTTGGTTCCTATTACAGGACATAGTGATTTGATATTTCCATGCATTTCAATTTCCATCATATTGTAACATCACCACAATATGATGTTACAACCTGTCGTCATACTAAAATATTACATAGTCTTTGATTCCTCACATTGTACATTTCAGATGTGTTACTCCTTTATTTTGCAGTGAGAAGTTTGTACATGTCAATCTCCTCACCTAATTCTTTCCTCCCCTTACCTGCCTCCTTTCCAGCAAAAAACTTTTGGTTCTCTGTATCTATAAATGTTTCTGTTTTGTTATATTTGCTCGTTTGTTTTGTACTTTAGATTCCACATATAAGTGAAATAATACAGTATTTGTCTTTCTCTGTCTGACTTATTTCACTTAGTATAATACCCTCTAGGTTCATCCATGTTTCCAAAGATAGCAAGATTTCATTCTATTTTAATGACTGAATAATATTCCATTTTATATGTATATGTATAACTTCTTTACCCGTACATATCTGTTGATGGCAATTTAGTTTGCTTCTATATCTTGGTTATTTTAAATAATGCTGCAATGAACATAGGGGTGCATATATCTCTTCTAATTAGTGTTTTCCTTCTCTTTGGATAAATACTCAGGATTGGAATTGCTGGACCTTGAGGTCATTCTTTTATAATTTTTGAGGACCCCCCCATACTGTTCTCCATAGTGGCTGCACCAATTTACATTCCCACCAACAGTGTAAGAGGGTTCCCTTTTCTCCACATCCTCACCAACATTTATTATTTGCTGTCTTTTTGATAATAGCCATTCTGACAAGTGTGAGGTGATGATATCTTGTTGTAGTTTTGATTTGTATTTATATAATAATTAGTGATGTTGAGCATCTTTTCATGTGCCTGTTGGCCATCTGTATGTCATCTTTGGAAAAACGTCTATTCAGATCCTGTACCCATTTTTTTAATCAGGTTTTTTGCTTTCTTGATGTTGAGTTTGCATGAATTCTTTGTATAACTTGGATATTAACCCTTTATCAGGTATACTGTTTACAAATATCTTCTCTCATTCAGTAAGTGGCTTTTTCATTTTGTTGATAGTATCCTTTGCTGCACAAAAGATTTCTAGGTTGATGTAGTCCTTTTTTTTTTTTTTTTTTTGCTTTTGCTTCCCTTGCCTGAGGAGACACATGCAAAAAAATATTACTAAGATGAATGTCAAAGAGCTTACTACCAATGTTTTCTTCTATGAGTTTTATGGTTTCGGGTCTTACATTTAAGTCTTTAATTTACTTTGAATTTGTTTTTGTGCATGGTGTGAGAGAGTAATCTAGTTTGCTTCTTCTGCATGTACCTCTCCACTTTTCCCAATAGTATTTATTGAAGAGACTGTCTTCCCCATTATATATTCTTGCCTCCTTTGTCATAGATTAATTCTCATATAAGTGTGGATTCATTTCTAGAATCTCTATTCTGTTCCATTGATCTATGTGTCTCTTAGTGCAAGTACCATACGGTTTTGATTGCTGTATTTTGAAGTCATGGAGTGTGATACCTCCAGCTTTGTTCTTTTTCAAGATTGTTTTGGCTTATTGACTCTTTTTGTATTTCCGCAGTAAATTTGTTTTCTATATAAATTTTAGAATTATTTGTCCTAGTTCTGTGGAAAATATCATTGATGTATTGATGGGGATTGCCTTTGGCAGTATGGTCATTTTAACAATATTGATTCTTCCAATCCATGAGCATGATATAACTTTCCAAATCTTTCTGTTGTCTTCAGTTTCTTTCATCAGTGTCCTATAGTTTTCCAAGTATAGGTCTTTGCCTCCTTATTTAGAGTTACTCCTAGGTATTGTATTCTATTTGATGCAATTGAAAATGGGATTGCTTCCTTAATTTCTCTTTCTGATAGTTCTTTGTTAGCATATAGGAATACAACAGATTTCTGTATATTAATTTTGTATCCTTAAACTTCATGAAATTCACTGATGAATTCTAATACTTTTTTGATGGTGTCTTTAGAATCTGTGTATAGTATCATGTAATATGCAAATAGTGACAATTTTACTCCCGCTTTCCAATTTGGATTCCTTTTATTTCTTATTCTTGTCTGATTGCTGTGGCTAGGACTTCCAACACTATGTCAGTCTCCAAAGACTGAACCAGGAAGAAATAAAAAATATAAATGGACAAATTACCAGTAATAAAATTGAATCAGTAATAAAACAACTACCAATAAACAATGGTCCAGTGGCTTCACAGGTGGCTTCACAGGTGAATTGTACCAAATATTTAGAGAAGAGTTAACACCTATCCTTTTCAAACTATTCCAAAATATTTCAGAGAAAAGAATGCTTCCAAACTCATTCTAAGAGGCCAGAATCACCCTGACACCAAAACAAGACAATGATATCACAAAAAAAAGAAAATTACAAGACAATATCACTGATGAACATAGATGCAAAAATCCTCAGCAAAATATTAGCAAACTAAATTCAACAATACATTAAAAGGATCATACACCACGTGTGGACACAGGTGGGGAAGGGAAGGGTGGGATGAATTGGGAGATTAGGTTTGACATAAATAAACTACTATGTGTAAAATAGAAAAAAAAAAAAAAAGGTTCATACACCATGATCAAGTGGGATTTATACCAGGGATACAACAATGGTTCAATAGCCACACTTGATCAATGTGACACACCACATTATCAAATTGAAGAATAAAAACCATATGATCATCTCAATAGATGCAGAAAAAGCTTTTGACAAAATTCAACATCTTTTTATGGTAAAAACTCTTCAGAAAGTGGGTATAGAGGGAACCTACCTCAACATAATAAAGGCAATATATGACAAACCCACAGCTAACATCATACTCAATGGTGAAAAGCTGAAAACATTTTCTCTAAGATCAGGAACAAGGATGTCCACTCTTGCCACTTTTATCCTACATAGTTTTAGAAGTCCTAGCCTTAGCAGTCAGACAAGAAAAAGAGATAAAAACAATCTAAATTGGAAAGGAAGAAGTAAAACTGTCCCTGTTTGCACATGATGATACTATACATAGAAAATCTTAAAGATGCCACCAGGAGACTACTAGAGCTCATCAATGGATTCAGGAAAGTTGCAGGATACAAAATTAATATACAAAAAACTGTTGCATTTCTATGTACTAACACCAAACTATCAGAAAGAGAAATTAAGGAAACAATCCCATTTACCATTTCATCAGAAAGAATGAAATACCTAGGAATAAACCTACCGGAAGAGGTAAAAGACCTGTACTCTGAAAACTATTAAGACAGCAATGAAAGAAAGTGAAGACAACACAAACATTTGGAAAGATATACCGTGTTCTTGGATTGGAAGAGTCAATATTATTAAAGTGACCATACTACCTAAGACAATCTACAGATTCAATGCAATCCCTAAAAAATTACCAATGGCATTTTTCACAGGACCAGAAAAAAATAATTTTAAAAATTTTATAGAAACACAAAAGACCCTGAATGTCCAAAATGATATTAAGAAAGAAGAACAGAGCTGGAGTAATCATGTTCCCTGACTTCAGACTATACTACAAAGCTACAGTCATCAAAACATAGAGTACTGGCACAAAAAAAGAAATATAGATCAATGGGACAGAATAGAAAGCCCAGAAATAAATCCACATATTTATGGTAAATTAATCTATGACAAAGGAGGCAAGAATATACAATAGAAAAAAAGACAGTCTCTTCAATAAGTGGTGCTGGGAAAAGTGGACAGCTACATGTAAAAGAATGAAATTAGGACATTCTCTAACACCATATACAAAAATAAACTCAAAATGGATTAAAGAACTAAATGTAAGACTGGAAACCATAAAACTCCTAGAGGAAACACAGGTAAGACACCATTTGACATATATCATAGAAATATTTTTTTTGGATCTGTCTCCTAAAGCAAAGGAAATAAAAGCAAAAATAAACAAATGGGACCTAATTAAACTTAAAAGCTTTTGTACAGCAAAGGAAACCATCAACAAAATGAAAGACAACCTACTGAGTGGGAGAAAATATTTCCAAATGATATGATTGTTAAGGGGTTAATATCCCAAATAAATAGCTAATACAACTCAACATTGAAAAAACCAACAACCCAATTTAAAGAACAGGCAGAAGAACTTAATAGACATTTTTCCAAAGAGGACATGCAGATGGCCAACAGGCACATGAAAATATGCTCAACACCACTAATCACCAGGGAAATGCAAATCAAAACAACAGTGAGATATCACCTCACACCTGTCACAATGACTTTTATCAAAAAGAACACAAATAACCATAATTGGCAAGGATGGAGAGAAAAGGGAACTCCTGTACACTGGTGGTGGGAACGTAAACTGGTGCAGACACTGTGGAAAACAGTATGGAGGTTTCTCAAAAAACTAAAAATAGAGCTACCATATGACCCAGCAATTCCATTTTGGGATATACATCTGAAAAAAACAAAAACTCTAATTCAAAAAAATACATGCACTTCAATGTTCACAGAGGCACTATTTAAAATAGGCAAGACGTAGAAGCAACCCAAGTATCCACTGACTGATGAATGGATAAAGAAGATGTGGTACATATATACAATGGAATACTACTCAGCCATAAAAAGAATAAAATTTTGCAATTTGCAACAACATGGATGGACCCGGGGGGTATTATGCTTAGTGAAATAAGTCAAACAGAGATAGATAAATACTGTATGTTATCACTTATAAATGGAACCTAAAAAATAAAACAAATGAATATATAAGAAAACAGAAACAGAATCACAGACATAGAAAACAAACTAGTGGTTACCAGCGGTGAGAGGGATGGGGGCGGGGCAAGATAGGGGTAGGGATTAATAGGTACAAACTAGTATGTATAAAATAAATAAGCTACAAGGAGATACTGTACAACACAGAGAATGTAGCCAATATTTTATAATAAATTTAAATGGAGTATAATCTATAAAAATATTGAATCACTCTGTTGCACACCTGAAACTAATATAACTAATATAATATCAACTGTACTTCAATTAAAAAAAAAAGGTTTAAAAAAAAGAAGTCTACAGTTTCCTTAGATAGACCTGACTTAGGGCCACTAAATCTGATTTTTGACCAATAGATACAGAGCATCTGTTGCAAGAAACAACTGGCAATTTGTTGTAAAAAATAATTTTCAGCTTTCTTATGTTTCATCTCATTTAGCACTAGTAGTCTCAACTTGTACCTTCATTCTGACTTTATGCAAAACATACTGGACTTTACAATGCATGTGCTTGTCTAACCTGCACTGAATTTTTCACCATGTGGCTGTTTTCCAATCATGGCTTCACAATAAGAAGTCCTCAAAGCTTTTGCTTGAACAATGGCCAAACTCAAATCACTGATTTTCATCCTGAAACCACACACCAAACATCCTTCCTTCTTGGGCCCACATTTACAAAGAAATACAAATGTGCGAAGAGCAATAGTTGTAATTCAGTTATTGTCAAAGATCAGTTCTTTTGTACTATTTTAAAGCACTGAGAATAGTTTCCTTTAATTTACTTTCCTGTCCAGATGAGTATTGTCTTTGTAAGTGGTCTCAGAGGAAATACATTTAGACTTAGTTCAAAGATGCATCCAATGATCAATAAGAACATCGGTCCACGACTTTATAGTATAGATAAACTCCCTCAGTAAAACATATTTCCTCTTATTTCATTCACTTTGCTCCTTCCCTGCTCTGCATTTCCAGGGGCCCCCTTGTGGCCTGAGGACACTGAGAAGGGAACTGTTGACCAGGCAGAGGTCAGGTCATCAGGTAAGTCTGGGGAAAGGGCCCTCTGAGGAGGTTTGACTACCTCTCTGCTGGTCGCTAGCCTGAGACTAAGATGTCAATTGTGATTTGGGGAAGGAGGCTCATCAGAATCATAAAAAGACGTGCTCAGGGCTTCCCTGGTGGTGCAGTGGTTGAGAATCTGCATGCCAGTGCAGGGGACACGGGTTCGAGCCCTGGTCTGGGAAGATCCCGCGTGCCGCGGAGCGACTGGGCCCGTGAGCCACAATTGCTGAGCCTGAGCATCTGGAGCCTGTGCTCCGCAACAAGAGAGGCCGTGAGAGTGAGAGGCCCGCGCACCGCAATGAAGAGTGGCCCCCGCTTGCCACAACTAGAGAAAGCCCTCGCACAGAAACGAAGACCCAACACAGCCATAAATAAATAAATAAATAAAATTAATAATAATAATAATAATAAATTAAAAAAAAAAAAAAAAAAAGACGTGCTCAGTTCACACTAATCCTTCCTGGATTTTCCAATTTCTCCACATTCACAAAAATTAGTGTTTAAATGTCTTTTCTGAGAGAACTCAAATTTTGTTAAAAATTTAAAGAAATCAGAGGCTTCTGGGTAAGGCAAGATCCAGAAAAATCAGGCTACTTTAGCCAATAGCTCATACATTTTCCTGATGTAACAAGATCATGAAAGTTCAGTGTTCTTACCCTAGATTTTTTTTTTTTTTTTTTTTAACAGCAGGAAGTACTCATCAGCTAAGGAAGATGAGGTTCTTATTTTCTCAGTTGGCCTTTGTCCGGATCCATAAAAATGTATCCCGTTTCTGTGGTTCCCATCATATTCCCAACCCTTGGTTCTCCCTCTCTCTCTGTTCTCTCTTTCCTCTTCTGATCTTACTTAAACTGATATTATAGGCCTGCAGCCCCACAAATCAAATTTGTTTATTCTAATGGAAACTTGAATTGGTGGCTGTCATTTGCTCTCAGTCTTATTATAAGTGAAATTGATTCTGGATTTCTAACTTTCTCCTCCTACAAAGGGTGATCTTAGATCTCTAGTCTTTTATATGTTATTGCTCTGTACGATGGCCTTTTTAAAGAGTTGTAGACTTTTACAGTAAATCTCTTATTGCTCACTTAAATGTGATGGTTATGTGTTTAATCATTAATGGTTATGTCAAGCAATCTCATATGTATGTAAGATATGTATGTCTTATATACATATTTAAAACAAACAAACCATTCCACCCACGTTTGACTGTGTAGCTTAGAGGATTTGTGTTTAGAGTTCAATCTCCCAGCATCAAGCTAAACTGGAAATTCACAATCCTACTACTTTTCTTCCCTCTTCTATTAACTTGTGCTGCTTTTTTTTTTTTTTTTTTTTTTTTAATTTCTCTGAGTCTCAGTTTCTTCCTCTGGGAAATCAAGGATATTCAACTAAATAGTTCACAATGTCCCTTCTAACTCCAAAATTCTTCCTACTTTGTTAATAAATCAGCAGATTTTCCTTGATGCAAACATCTTTAGAATCCCCACAGAAAACTAATCCAGAGTATGTGCTAATATTGTGATTCATTATCCAAGTCATTTCTCTAAGCACTAGTTTTCACATAGGTAGAATGAGATGATTTTTAGACCCATTTAAGACCTATTATGCTGCTATACACATGATAGATTCTTGTTGCCATTTCCATTTAGGATTTTTTTTTTTTTTTACTAGAGATAAATTTGTATGTTTTCTGTTGTCAGAAACTGAAAACTACAGAACCCTAGCACGTTTCTTGGCTATAAGAAAGCTTACACTCAGATTCATTGTCCAAATGTCACAATATGCCCAATGCTGTGTCCAAAGAAAGCATCTATTCCCTTTCAAATGGATTTGTTCTCTGTTGTCCTCAAATGCCTTACTTGGAGAGTTGTAATTCGAAGGTGTGAGCAGAATGCAAGACTTCAGTTCAATTCACAGTACAATCTCCAATTTCATGCTGATACATTTTCAGGTTCTTGGTTACAAATTAACCCACTCTCTTCCCAGTCTCTTGGGACATAGGGAAAGTGGACAAATCATCCAGAGACTGTAGTGGTTTATGCAAGAATCACTGTGCACTAATGGAACTGCTTTGCATAAGCAGATCCTGTTCCCGGAGGCTACACAGTTTCCAATCTTCTATACCCCAGGGGGCATTGTCAGTGCTGCAAAAGTGCCTCTGTTCTTAGGCTGAGAACTACAGATACTTGGTTCCTTTCTATCTCAAAGGACTTCTTTCTGGGCACAGGATTATGGTGTTTTCTCATCAAGCCATAGCAGCCACATACAAGGTTAATAGTGCCCTGAAGATGTACAGTGCACAACCTGTACAACTGTCAACAGCTGCCTTGTGGAGTTGTTGGGGAGAAAATATTTTCCTCTAACTCTAGGTCTGGCTGGTCTGAGGATTAATTTACATGAGACAGATTAACATATGTGTACATGGGAGAGACCCAGGAAGACTGAGCAACTAGCTAAAAAGTCTGAAACCCTCCCCTTAAATACCATCATTCAGCTAAAGACAAAAGAGGATGTTGGGGGGAGGGGTTTGGAATTTCAGAGGCAATTCACATGGAGATGAAAAAGCACATGTTTGCTGGGACAGCAGAGACCCTGGGACACTGAGTGGCCTCTGATCGCTAAGCCCCTCTGGTCCCCCCCCCCACACCCTATTCTTTGATGGCATCTCCATCCCAGGTGATGGCACCTCCATCCCAGGTGATAGCACTATTCCTTTATCCAAATTCTTCCTGTAGCTAAGGGGGAGGTAAAGAGAGATTTACTGAGTCTTCTGTTTCTTAAAAATAATCAGCCTAAATTAATCCTCATGGTCAAAAGACACATTTTGGGCTGCCAGATTCTACTCCTCCACGGTCCTGCCTTTGAAACTTCTCCAAGAAGTCTCACAGTCCAGAAGCTGAGTTGGTAGATTGTTCCAGCTCATTAAACCAGTCTCATAATCCTGACAATGAGTCAGCCCTGTTAAGTTCATTTCAGGAGGCTGTGAGCAGGTGGGCTTCCAAAGTTAGGCCTAAGAGGTGCAAGCAATTAAGTTTTACTATGAGCCATTTCTATGGAGACGAAAGAAAAACAACAGTTATCGATCGGAGCAAATTATAACGCAGCGTCTGAGTCCTGAGAGCTGCCAGTTGAGAACATTTCTAGGTGTCAGCCTTGAAGCATCTTGAGATGGAGTGAGGACAGAAAGTGACAATCTGACAGATTTTCTTGGTTTGTAGTTTTAATGTCTCTGACGATGTCATCAGTGTGGAGGTAAGCTTTCTGAGTGGCTTACACAGCAATAGGCACAAAGACTGTCTATCATGGGCTATTGTGGTGATCTCTCTTAAGTTTGTATCAAGTTGTTCAGCTTCAGTTTTGAGGGCTTCAGGAGAAGGAAGCTTTAGTTTTCAACGATTCCAAATCGAAAGTGGGAGAAATGTTGGAAACGTTAGTTTGGAGAGCTATAGCTAAATATTTTAGGAAAATAGAAAAATTCAGGGTTCAGTCCAGTTTACAGGTGGAAAAGCAAAACCTCAAAGAAAATTAACAGAACTTTAGTTCTGTTAAATGGAGGTGCCATCACCTGGGAAGGAGATGCTAATCTAATATCTATGATTGTGTATTATAGTTTCTACTGAAACACAATTTTTCTCTCTAAAATTACCCTTACTTTTACCAAAGATAGCCAAATTAAGGCTAATTTGTTTGCCAAATAAGCGTAGTTTCAATAAAATTGGCCTGATTATTTGCATAAGGCCAGCAAGAATAATGATTGACCTTAAAGGCTTTTTAAAATCTGCTTTGCTGGAACTTTTCATAAGGAATCTCCAGATTGAATTTTAAATGTCTCTTGAGGCCAGGAAGCCAAAACAAAGACTTATCGTCAGACTTGCCTGTAATAACAATAGATTTAGGTGAATTCCTCTCTTCCTGAGATCCTCCCAAATATCCTAAGGTTTCTGCACCTACCAGGAAGTGACCTTCCTTACTCACCTGGTAGGGCTGCTGAGAACCCTGTAAGCAATGTACCCGCCTGTTTTTCCAAGGGGCAATCAATATTGCTCCATTAGGTCAATCTTATTTCCTTAAAGCTGTCTGGTCATATCTGAGTCTATGCACATTCTCAAATATGATATTCCAGTCAAAGCCTTGGTAATGTAATCAATGTTTGCAACTGTGTCCTGTTACAAGAACAAATTCTTAGTGAACTTATGTAAATAACTATATTGCCATGAAAATAATAATACATACTAAGAGTTTCCAAATTCTGGAGGGAGGGATCAGGTAGGGAGAAAAAGATAAATGTTTCAGTTCTGCTTACAAAGGTATAATTTACCAAATTGCTGTAGGTCATAGTTAGTCTAAGAGGAAAGATTTCCTTATATCTGGAAAATAAGGTTTAAAGAGTAATATTTCAGCCAAAAGTCATAAAAATTATAATCATATTCATCAATTCATTCAGTCCCATGTACAATAATTAATTTTTGTTGATCTTGATTTCTTTTTCTTGGCTGGACCACGTGGCTTGTGGGATCTTGGTTCCCTGACCAGGGATAGAACCCAGGCCCTCAGCAGTGAAAGTGCAGAGCATTAACTGCTGGACTGCCAGGGAATTTCTGATCTTGAACTTTTGTTAACAGTTTATGAAGCCAACAGTTTTTTCATTAGAGTTCTGTAATTTCTTACCCAGTTCAGTAGTATAACCTGAAAGTTATCAGAAACGTATATTTGTCAAAAAGTCTTTTCTGTGAATCTCCTTGAAGATAAACATTTTTGCAAAAACATGAGATTAAAACAGTAACTGTCTATAAATGACAAAGACTTAAAATGGTCTGGTTAAAGATCTGATTCATTATAATACACTTGACCTGGAAATTTTGTTATTTCTGTGACACACAGCATTATAAGATAATAACTAGAATTATGACTGATAACATTATACCAAGACATATCTGAATTTTAGGAATTTTACATAATTTCCAGAACATTTATATTAAAAACATTTACCCATACAATATAGCCTAGGAAGGTTTATCATTATTCATTTGACAATGCTTACCATGTAATTTAATACACCAAATAAGCCTAATTAGATTAATAATTCTCTTTTATAAGGAAAGAAAACATATCTTTTCAAGTGTTCTAGGGGCTGTCTGGAAAATCCCAAACTTAGCTCCAGGTCAATAAGGCTTCATTTAAAATTTGATTTTGGGGAAGTTTGTCAAAAATACCAAAAAGGTCTTAAAACACTTGGTCAAATAAGAACATAGGTCACTGAAAACAATTTACCCAAAACGGCAAAGACTTCACAGGCAAATACAGAAGGTTTAAAAGTTGTAAAAAGCCATAGCTCTTTTAATATTGAAAAGATTCAGTTTAAGCATTCAAAGACCTGATAAAAACAACATAGGAAATTATTTTGATAAAACATAATCCCTCCTCGCTTTTTTAGGCAGACTACTAAAGGTAAAGAAAAACCTTTTACTATTTCTTTACAAGCTCAGACTTCTGTCTTTTTAACAGAGAGAAAACCAAATTCTAATTTTGCACCAACTTACTTTGATATTAAAATTCATTCACTTAAATTCCTTTTGATCTTAACCAGCTTAAGCATGCATAAAACACTTTTCTCAAGGTCTCTTTTCGACAAACCTTCTACAACATTCTATTTCCGTTTTAGTTTATCCCTTGTTCTTTTCTTTTTTTTCCCATTCTTGAAATAACCAGCCTTATTTTAGGCAAGATCATTTTCATTTCCCTCAACAAAACTGTATCTCCATTTCTCATATCTTTCTTACCCAAAAATACAACTTACTTTTCTTCCATACAGAGATGTCTTTCGTATAATTTTCAGTAACTTTAATCACATATATTAATTATAAATCTTAACCCCTGGAAACCTTAACTGAGAAGTAAACAACTGTGAACTGTCTTTGACATTAGCATTTTATGGCTTGGCAAATTTACAAATACATTTTTATAATTCTAGAGACATAGACTACTTCATACTATAATCTTTCAGTAAAGCACAAGACATGTTTACTAATAAACCCAAATTTACCTTTACTTTGTAATAGGAAGCTAAAAGCAGATATACCTATGTTTAGTCATTAATCTTTCACCATTATGTTTTATTTGGAAATCATCTAGACATTCAATAAATTTACTTTATAATTTAACTCATCTTAGCAAAACTTTAAGGTTTCTAGTAACCAAAAATATTTTGAAAGCTATTTTTAAGAACACATAAACCATAACACATGATAAACGTTTATAAGTTTACCTAAAACCCTTTTATCGTATATCTATTTAACTTTATTTGCTCTTAACAATTGTTTATATAACCTATGAGAATTTCATGAGACATTAGACAAAGTCAACCATCATCTCCAGCTATTTCTTTTTCTTTTGTTGGCAAATTTTTGTAACAGATAACATGACTTTTAGTAAACTTAGATAGAATAAAAATATTATACTTAATGCTGATAATTAAAGACTTGTTTGTTTTTTTTGTTTGTTTTTTTTGTTTTGTTTTGTTTTGTTTTTTAATTTTTTTTATTTAATTAATTAATTTATTTATTTTTTGGCTGCGTTGGGTCTTTGTTGCTGTGCGCAGGCTTTCTCTAGTTGCGGCGAGCGGGGGCTACTCTTCATTGTGGTGTGTGGGCTTCTCATTGTGGTGGCTTCTTTTATTGTGGAGCATGGGCTCTAGGTGCACGGGCCTCAGTAGTTGTGGCACACGGGCTTCAGTATCTGTGGCTCGCGGGCTCTAGAGCTCATGCTCAGTAGTTGTGGTGCATGGGCTTAGTTGCTCCGCGGCATGTGGGATCTTCCCGGACCAGGGCTCGAACCCGTGTCCCCTGCATTGGGAGGCGGATTCTTAACCACTGCGCCACCAGGGAAGCCCAGACTTGTTTGTTTTAATTAAACTAAAAACCTTAAACTTGCTATTATTTATTAAAGATTAATCCTAGACGACATGGACTTGAAAAACATTTGGGTTACTTTCTATGATACTTCTGAGACTTAGAAATATTTATTTCATAAGCACTCTTTTTAAGCCAATTAAATTGAGCTACTTTACAAAGTGATTTTTGTCAGTTCAGTCTGAAGGTAGAAAAAGGCCCTATGCGTAATGTACACAGACATATATACAGATGCAATCAGAGATTCCATAGCTTTCATTTTAAGACCTTAGTCATGAATCAGGTATAAATATAACACCTATGTTATATAAAAGTCACTAGTTTATAAATAATGGTTGGAATAAATTAAGTTTATCTGCTCAGATGGCCAAGGCTCTTTATTATTTTTTTCTTTTTTGAAAGGTATTTATTTATTTATTTTTGGCTGCGTTGGGTCTTCGTTTCTGTGCTTGGGCTTTCTCCAGTTGCGGCAAGCGGGGGCCACTCTTCATCGCGGTGCGCGGGCCTCTCACTATCGCGGCCTCTCTTGTTGCGGAGCACAGGCTCCAGACGCGCAGGCTCAGTAGTTGTGGCTCACGGGCCTAGTCGCTCCGCGGCATGTGGGATCTTCCCAGACCAGGGCTCGAACCCGTGTCCCCTGCATTAGCAGGCAGATTCTCAACCACTGCGCCACCAGGGAAGCCCAAGGCTCTTTACTTTTGTGGAAAAAAAATTTTAAGATTTGTATTTGTCCTTGACAAATAATCTTAAGGAAGCTGTAGGCTAGATTTTGGGCAAGGGAGATTTTCCAGTAGTTTGTCCTTTTTGAAAAGGCATCTTTCCCTCCAATTTTTTCCCCCTGGTGTCAGGTTCTCCCAGTTGTGTTAACTGGTCTCAGTCTCAGGAGACAGGGGGCTGTGTTTACGTTTCTGATTTTGTAGATATTTGCAAGACAAAGACAGTTGTTTTTAATTCCCCAAAGAACTGGACTGCTGCCTAAGTGATATCAAAAGTCTGTTTGCCCGTCCAACTCCATTTCCTTTAATATGCTTCTTTGTATCAGGGAGAAGATTTCCAACTAAAATTGCAAATTGAAAGATTTTATGTTCTAGAACTTCAGGGTTCAATGATCACACCTAAAAAAATATCTGCAAGAGGCATTCAACAATGGCCCTTTGTTCCAGAGCACAATTCAATAGACCAATTCCCCCCAGGGGGCAAAAAAACCTCCACCATCTCCCCTATTAGGGCTTGACTATCAGTCCCACATTCTGGGGGCTCAGGCAACCTTACTGGCTCCCCTTGGCAAGTTCAGTTAACGCTGCCTGAAGGGCAGACTCCTGCACCCTGTTTGACAATTCCAGGCAGGGGGAACATTCCCAGTGACACACAATGTCCATCCCTACAGTACAATCAGGCAAAAGAGACACTACCACTTTACAAAAAGCGTGTTCAAATACACCAGATCTCCTCCAAGCTTGCACCTCAATTTCATCACCTCTAACCAGGACCCTATCAACGAGCCTCAGTCTTACTTACTGAGAAGGGGGAGCGTTCCCAGCCAGACAGAACACCTAGGCCCATAAAGCACTCAGGCAACACTGACCTAACCTTTTCACGCAACACCCGCACAAACATTCCAACCTCTGTCATCCTATCAACCCTTGCACTTTTCATTTTCTCAGTCTAACTGCAGCCTGAGTCAGGGCCCCGCCAGTGGGTTTTGGTACCACAGCTCATGGAGCTTCTGCCTCAAGCAGTCCTGGAAATTCCTCCTCTTTACCTTTCAGCCATTTAACCCTCTCCTGTGCGAGAGGGCTTGGGTCCCCAGGGAGGGGTGGAGCCAAGGGACCCAGGCCCTTTTGTCAACTTTAGCGTGATTCATTGGTCTCACTGCTGCTTCAAGCAAATTCTGGCCATGTTTCTTATTGTAATTTTTTTTTTAATTGCTTCTTTGTTTTTTTTTTTTTTAAAGGAATTCCTTTATTTTTATTTTTTATTTATTTATTTTTGTCTGTGTTGGGTCTTCGTTTCTGTGCGAGGGCCCTCTCTACTTGCGGCGAGCCGGGGCCACTCTTCATCATGGTGTGCGGGCCTCTCACTGTCGCGGCCTCTCCTGTTGCAGAGCACAGGCTCCAGACACGCAGGCTCAGTAGTTGTGGCTCACGGGCCTAGTTGCTCCGCGGCATGTGGGATCTTCTCAGACCAGGGCTCGAACCCGTGTCCCCTGCACTGGCAGGCGGATTCTCAACCACTGCGCCACCAGGGAAGCCCTCTCATTGTAATTTTTGCCTTCAGGCTTTTAAAATTTCTCCAAACTGGGGTAAATAGAGTGAACATTTTGGGGGTCCTTTCATGTTGGGGGACCACTAGGGGCCCCTTTGGCCCACCCACACTTAGGTAGTACTGTATTAAAAGTTTTGTTTTTACCCCATCAATGTCCATTTCATTCGTCCCGTGTCTTATTAACCAACTAAATATTTCCAGTGGCTCTTGAGTCCCGTGGCTCTGCCTTTCCTGAGTCCTCTTTGTTCCACCTTTCAATACTTGCTTTATTTACCTTATTTCTTAATAAATTTTAAATTTCTTTAAAAATTTCCACCTGTTGGGAAGAGTCCCTTGACTTTCCCCTTGACTTCTTCCCATTCTCTTGTTAGTTAACCTAATGACTTTATTAGCATCTGTAAGACCCATGAGGGAAAGCAAACTTGATAATGTTTCCCAAACCATTCTTTAAATTAAGCAAGTTCTTCAAGCTAGCTCTTATATTTCTTTGTATCCACCTTTTAATTTAGTCTTTCCATAAGTACCAATAAAACAGCTGTTTACCGTGAGAGTTCTCTAAAAATTTACCAATTTAGAAGTTTTTCCAACTCACAGGACCCATTGTCTGGCCATTGATGAGGAGGATGGTAATAGTGAATTAAACCAGTAAGATTTTTTTATGGCTGAACCAAGGATGCAAGAGTTATTTCACAAGAGGGTGCAAGGGATGCAGCCCTCACAAGATCCAGAAAGGTAACTTCCCCAAATAGCCTAAGAAAGCAAAGACCTTTGTTGCCCAGGCGTTAATGATGGTGTAGTGCCAGCACTAACA
Organism: Eschrichtius robustus; assembly: GCF_028021215.1. Classification (NCBI taxonomy): domain Eukaryota; kingdom Metazoa; phylum Chordata; class Mammalia; order Artiodactyla; family Eschrichtiidae; genus Eschrichtius; species Eschrichtius robustus. The sequence goes on from NC_090832.1 coordinate 116,787,763, forward strand.
ATGCAAGGAAGGTTGAGATGACAAAGGCCCTTTATGGGACCCCTTATGACAAACTACACTGAGCGCCGGCACAGCTCAGGTTGTTACCTGTGTTTCAGACCAACTGGCTACAGCTGCTCAAACTCCCAGTCTGCTTGACTGACTGCCAAATGCCCGCTGGCACACACACCTTTCTGATGGCAGAGACCAGAGAGAATATGCTCCCTGGTCATAGAGTCAAGCTCTCGGGACATAAGACAAGACAAATGACACAACAGACAGAGGCAAAGAAAAACAGTGACCATCTCTGGGAGTAAAAGGATCACTAGGTCCAACAAATTTACCAGAGTTGCTAAGTCCAAACCAGCTCCAAAAATACTTTCTCCTGCTAAATCTAAATTTAGAAAAGAGAAGAGAAGGGAGCCTTTTGTCGGTTGTCCCAGGATCTCTGAGTCGCAGCAGCCTCAGGGTGAATACTTTTCAGCCAGTAAAGTTGAATTCTGCCAGCTGTGCCAACTGTTGGGGACGAAGACTTGCCCTCTGCCCTTCTAGGTTCTTCTGTCTGGTCTAAGGATTAAATTGACATGAGACAGATTAACAGGAGAAAATCAAACAAGAGTTTGATAACAGGTATACACGGGAGAGACCCAGGAAAACTGAGTAATCTCCCCAAATGGGCGAAACCCTCTCGTTAAACACCATCTTCAGCTAAAGACAAAGGAAGATGTTGCGGGCGCTAGTTTGGGACTCAGAGGGGAGAAGGGCAGTTCACATGGGGATGGGGAAGCGGGTGTTTCCTGGGCCAGAAGAGACAAGGGACGGAGTGGACTCTGGTCTTCAGGTCTGCTGAGTCTCTCCCCCCCACGCCTGGCCCTTATTCCTTGGAGACATCTATGATGACAGCTCTATTCTGGGAACAGAGCCTTTATCTAAATTCTTTGAGGCAATTAAGGTGTAGATTATAAAAAAACAAAAACACAATTTCCTGAGTCTTCTGGTTCTTAAAAATAATCAGCCTAAATTACTCCTCACGCTAAAGAGACACTTCGGGGGGCAGATTTTGCTCCCGACAGGATGCTTCTCATAATCTGCTTCAGGAGAGCTCTCTTTGGTCCCCTCTTGTAGTTTTGACCAGTCCAGCACTTGTCAGACTCCAATAAATGTTCAGAAGTCTGTTTGTAACTAAGGAAACTCTTGGTGTCTTTCAAAAATCACACAACAGATACTATTCCCTGAAAATAGTAACCACTTCTTTTAGAACTACTGGCATTCCTGTATCTCTTATGAACACAGCAGCTAAAGAGAACTGCAGCAACAAACTAGTGATGGCGACTTTTGAGAAACAGCTGAGAAAAAAAGAGATGTGTCAGCTTAAACTCAAGAATGTATTCAGGCACTGTTTATTTTAAAAATAGTTGTCTAAAATAAGTGTTATTCATTAAGTACTAGAAAAGTAGATACGGGCCCATTTTTTTTCTACTGGAATTTCATTTAGTTTAGACTTCTAGTTAAGCTGTGAAAAAGTCTCCAAGAAAGACGTAGGGATATCCATCTGACGCTTGCTAAAAAAGCAAATGAGACCTAAGAAGTTTTATTTATTTGTTCATATTTGCTATGTTCCAGTTTTGGGAGAAGGGGTGCCCTATCACAGAGATCATGTTGACACTCGTCGGAGGTGGTGCCAGGCTGTACACATCTAGTTTACTTCTCTACTGCATCCAAACCTAAAGATGGTCAGCTGCTGTCGAAAACAATGATGTCACAGCGTATGAGGATATCAAGCATCCACACATCGTTTAATCATCTGGATTTAATCATTCTTTTACGGGCAGCAGTTAAAAAAAAAAAAATTGCACGATTTAGAAAGAATTTCAATAGCAAGAGAATAAAAGAAGTTTTTAGCTGACCCCTGAGTTATTTATTACTTCCCAACTTCTTTCCTTAGAAAATAAAAATCTCATAATGTTGTGTGAATGTAGCAAAGAGACCCACAACCTCTTATTGAAACTAGTTCCCGGAAAGCCTGAATTGAAAAAGGTGGATGAGGTACCAGCTTATTTCTTGAAGTTTGTCTGAGAATCTCATAGAAATGTTCCCCCTACACAGAGTTTGTAGCTTTCCCATTCCTGAAGACTACCCAGTGTCGACTAAAAAATTGTTCACAAACTAAAAGTTGAGGGTAATGTTTTATTGGGCGGAAATTCCTAGGACTTCAAGCCCAGGAGGCAGCATCTCAAGTAATCCTGACAGAACTGCTCCAAGGAGGTGAGGGGGGAGCCAGGATATATAGGAGTTTCTGCAACAAAGACTAAGTAGTCAGAGTATCAAAAGATCACTGTTCATTAAAGAAAACCAGACATCTCAAGTCAAGGAATTTAACGCTCTTCTGTGTATGGGAAGATGCAAGAGTCTGGGCTCACTGAAATCATTCCCTTGATATGCACCCCAGCTACCTGGGGCCAGTATCTTGTGCTTTCACATCGTGAGTTTCCTCAGGGCTCACTGTTGGGAGTGGCTGCAGTCTGATTGGCTGCTAGATGGCAGGTATTCTTTCCTTCCTGAGTTTCTTTACGCCTCACACATTCACGTTGGAGGGCTGCAATCGTTGATGACTGTGACGTCCTTGGTTTACTGATATGGCAGGAAATATTCCACTTCTCACCAGCCTTCTATACTCCTGGAGACACTCCCAGCATGCAAAATACATCTGCTTTCTGAGGAATTGCTCTATCCACCTCACAAACCAGCAAACTGATGACACAAAGACAAACATTCAGCATTCCAGCCTACCTGGGTTTGTATCCTCACCCTCTGCCCCTCCATCCTGCTTTAGTTGTCTTCACAGCACTTATCACTGCCTGACGAGATTTTAACTATTTGTTTCTTACCTGTCTTCCAAATGAGAATGCAGACTCCAAGAGAGCATGGATTTTTGACTGCTTGGTCTGTTGCAATAAACTGCACACTTAGAACAGTGCGGGGTACAGAGAAGTCACTCGATAAATACTTTTGGAATAAATGTATAAATACATTTTGGCAAATTCCACTAGTGAATTGTCTCTTATTCAGTTTTATTATATATCTAGGAAGAATCAGAATGCTAGCTGAGATTGGGATTGACATATATACACTAATATGTATAAAATGGATAACTAATAAGAACCTTAATCATAGGTTAAGTATGTATAGGAAAAAGCATAGTATATATGGGGTTCAGTACTGTCTGTGGTTTCAGATATCCACTGGGGGTCTAGGAACGTACCCCTCTGAGGATAAGGGAGACGACTGTATACCTCCTGTATACATGGGAGATACTCAGGAGAACCAAGTAACTCTCTGAAATGGCCCAAGCCCTCAATTAAATAACACCACTAGCTAAAGACCAAAGAAGATGTGCAATGGGGGGCAGTTATGGGAGGTGACCAGGGAAAATGCTGTAAACAAGAGTGAGGTTGTTACGTGGATTTCAGTCCTTGGCCTTCTCTCTTGATGAAAGTTTCTAGAGCCAACCTTCTCTTCCTGGTACAGAGACAGAGAGACACCCTTACAAAGGGAGATTTCCCTTACAAATGTGAATGCCTCTTAACAAAAGGGTAACTTTTACTTAGTTGTCAGAGCTTCTCCTGTGTCTGCAGTTTCTTAAAAAATAACCAGCTTAAAATAATCCTAACGTGAAAGAGGCATAATTGGGTGACATATTCTGCTCCCCTTCAAGGTTAAATTTGTCTATATATTTTTTTTTAATTTTTTATTTTTTAATTGAACTATATTTGATTTGTAATGTGTTAGTTTCTAGTGTACAACAAAGTGATTCAGTTTTATCTATACATATATATACTTTTTCATATTCTTTTCCGTTATAGTTTATTATAAGATATTGATTATAGTTCCCTGTGCTATACAGTAGGACCTTGTTTTTATCTATTTTATGTATAGTGATTTGTATCTGCTAATCCCAAACTCTTAATTTACCCCTCCTCCCCCTTTCCTCTTTGGTAACCATAAGTTTGTTTTCTATGTCTGTGAGTCTGTTTCTGTTTTGTAAATAACTTCATTTGTATCATTTTTTTTAGATTCCACATATAAGTGATCTACTGTGACATTTGTCTTTCTCTGTCTTACTTCACTTAGTATGATATTCTCTAGGTCCATCCATGTTTGCTGCAAATGGCATTATTGCATTCTTTTTTATGGCTGAGTAGTATTCTGTTGTAATATGTACCACATCTTCTTTATCCATTCATCTGTCAATGGACATTTAGGTTGTTTCCATGTCTTGGCTATTGTAAACAGTGCTGCCTAGGGGTGCATGTACCTTTTTGAATTAAGGTTTTCACCAGATATATGCACAGGAGTGGGACTGCTGGATCATACGGTAGCTCTATTTTTAGTTTTTGAGGAAACTCCATACTGTTTTCCACAGTGGCTGCACCAATTTACATTCCCACCAACAGTGTAGAAGTGTTCCCTTTTCTCCACACCCTCTCCAGTGTTCATTGTTTGTAGACCTTTTGATGATGGCCATTCTATGCCCAGCTCCTTGTTTTGTAACGTTTTATGGGAACATATCCATGCCCATCACTTAGAAGGGGATAGATAAAATTGTCATTATATGCAGATAACATGATATTATAAACAGAAAACCCCAAAGAATCCACACAAAAATTACAAGAACTGATAAACGAATTCAACAAGGTAGCAGGATATAAGATTAGCATACGGAAATCTGCCGCATTTCATTACACTAACAATAAAATATCAGAAAGAGAAAGTAAGAAAAAAATGCCTTTTAAAATCACATCTAAAAATATAAAATATTTAGGAATAAACCTGACCAATGAGGTGAAAGACTTATACACTGAGAGCTATAAAACATTGGTAAAGGGAATTGAAGATAATTTAAGGAAGTGGAAAGATATCCCATGCTCTTGGATTGGAAGAATTAATACTGTTAAAATGGCCATACTACCAAAAGCAATCTACAGAGTTAATGCAATCCCTATCAAATTACCCATGACATTTTTCACAGAACTAGAACAAATAATCCTAAAATTTATATGGAGCCATAAAATACCCAGAATCGCCAAAGCAATCTTGAGGAAAAAGAACAAAACTGAAAGCATAACCCTCTCAGACTACAGTCATTAAAACAGTATAGTACTGGAACAAAAACAGACATATGGATCAATGGAACAGAATAGAGAACCCAGAAATAAACCCACCCACCTATGGTCAATTAATCTTTGACAAAGGAGGCAAGAATATACAATGGACAAAAGACAGTGTCTTCAGCAAGTGGTGCTGGAAAAGCTGGACAGCTGCATGTAAATCAATGAAATTAGAACACTCCCTAACACATACACAAAAACAAACTCCGAATGGCTTGAAGACTTAAACATAAGACATGATACCATAAAAGTCCTAGAAGAGAACATAGGCAAAACATTCTCTGATATAAATCGTACCAATGTTTCCTTAGGTCAGTCTCCCAAGGCAATAGAAATAAAAGCAAAAAAAATGGGACCTAATCAAACTTACAAGCTTTTGCACAGCAAAGGAAACCATAAACAAAATGAAAAGACAACCTGTCAATATATATACTTTTAAGGATAGTGCTTTTTGTATTTTCTTTAAGAAATTATTCTCTAAAGTCATGAAGATATTGTTCTATATTATTTTGTGAAAGCTATTTTGTTTTGATTTTCATATTTATGGCTATATCTACAATTTTTTGTGAATAGTATAAGGTAGAGGGTCCAATATTTTTCCCATATAAACCCAATTGTTCCAACACCATTTATTGAAAATGTTATCATTTCCAAGTGCTCTGAAGTGCCACTTTTATCATAAATCACGTGATCATATATTTATGGGTCTGTTTCTAGGCTCTTTATTATATTCCATTCCTCTTTTATCTATCCTTATGCCAATTCCACACTATTTTAATTGCTGTAGTTACTTAGTTCTGAATTGCTAGAACTGGGGTGGGGAGGGCGTGTCTAAGCATTGAGGAGCCTGAAGCTTATACAGTTTTGTGCTTTTCTACTAGAAAAAAATCTAAAATTAGGCATGGAAGTAAATGAGAAAATAAACCACAATAAATTATAAATTTTTAATAGCTGGCAAATACCATAAACATCATGAAATCCAGAACCACTTAAGAGGTTTTTCTCTATATTTTTGGTTCCATATTCTTTGACTTTTCCTATAATTATAATTTTATAATACCATTTTCTATTTAAAAAATGAAAAGAAAATTCAGTCCTTCCTCTAGCTAATCAAAATTTATTTTTTATTTTCATGAATTTAGGAAAGTTTTCAACTCACTGTTGCTTACAGATTAAATATTTTAGAATTTTTGTCAAATTTCAAAAGCATCCACCAAAATTTTTACATCTGAGTTACAGATATACTCACCATTTGTATACTGCTACAAGTTTGTGCCCTACAAATGGAGGAACTTTGATCATTTCTGCTTTGCGTGGTCCCCATAAAAAATGTATAGTGAACGTATGATTATACCCTGCATTGCCAGATATATGCCTGAAACAAAAGAACTTCTATTTCAATTTCATCATCAATGAGAACTGAATTCTCTTCTTCATCTTTTACATGTGTGTCATTGGGAAACTTTCCCACAGAGTAGCTTCAGGCACCACTTTTTCCATCTGATTTCTCCTCCTCCACCCACCAGGTATCATGAGACAAACCATGCTGTGACATAGCCTCCAGTCTCACACCTTCAGGTCACATCACTGATGAGTTAGCCCAGGGGCCTTCAGTGCATTCCTAGAAGCCATTCTTCAGCTGAAATCTAGCCATTAAGTAACTACCTATGGAAGTCACAGAGAGGTACGTACATATGCCACTACACTAATTTTAAATAGATCCCCAACTCAACTCTTCTCATTCAAACCCCTCAAATGCCACAGCAATTCCAAAGCCAGCCAACATGAGTAGGTGTATAATGGGGGTTAATTTAGAGAGAAAAGACCTAGCAGTTAACTGTCTATGGTTAAGTTATCTTACTTACGTATTTTGCAGAAACAGGTAATCATGTGCACACAGTGTTAGGACAGCTCCAGGGGTCCTGAAAGCGGACAGTGTAGGCTCCATAGTAAATCTGCCTCTGACCATTCCTTTATAATAGGAGTTAGGAGCCGTTAGAACCTGTTTCCCCACTTTGTTCTGCAGTCTCTGTGTTACTCTTGACCTCCGCATTTTTGTATGAATTTAAATTCACTTTCTCTTGTTCCACAGAGATCTGTGTTGGGATTTGGATGAAGTTTGCACTGAATTTATAAATCAATGTTGGAAGAACTGACATCTTTACAATATTAAGTTCCCTGATCGATGCACGTAATATATATCTCCATTTATTTCAGCCTTAAAATTTCACTTAAGTGTGTATGAATTTCTACAAAGAGGTCTTACACATAGCTTTCCAATTTCATTAATAGTTCATAATATTTTTGTTAGAGCTCTTTGGGCTTGAAGTTTTCTTTAAGGTAAAAATTTTTTTTATTACTATTTCTTTAATAGTTGTAGGGTTTTGGTTTTTTGGGTTTTGTTTTTGTGTGTGTGTCAGTTTGGGAAAGTTATATCAATTTTATTATCTTTTAACAGGACCAAGTTTTGGCTCTTTTGATTCTCTCCATTGTATGATTAGTTTATACTTCATGAATTTCTGCTCTTATCTTTTTTTCCCTCTTTTTCCTTTCCTTGGCTTAATTTGCTTTTCTTTCGATAACTTCTTGAGATGGTTGCTTACTTCACCTATTTTCATCATTTTTTCTTTTCTAATAAATGTATTTTAAATAAAATATCCTCTAGGTAATGATTTACCAGCATTTCACAAGTTATGAAATCTTACATTTTCATTGTTCAATTTGAAATATTATTTAATCTATTATGATTTCTTCTTTGAACCATCCATTATTTATGATTATTTCTTGAATTTCTAAGCATACGGATATGTCCTAGTTTTACGGTTGTTTTCCATTTCTAACATAATTGCTTTATGATCAGAAAACATAGTCTGTAATATTTCAATACTTTAAATGTGTTGAGACATACTTTATAACTAATATATGGTTAATTTTTTAGCCAATATATGGTTAATTTTTCTAAATATCAGTATGTGCTAGAAAAGACTGTGATTTCTGCAGTTAGTTGTATAAAGTGCCATGTAATACTATCAAAGCAAAAAAAATCAAGTTACCCAAACAGAATTAGAAATTTCTCTTGTTCTTCCTTTGCTCTCCACATTCCTAGAGTTTTTTAAAGCAGCTGTCATGAGATAGCAAAGAAATGGCCAGTTGTGTTTGCATATGAGTTTTCCAGCATTGCTCTGCTGAGAGACACACAGCAGTGTGGTTATGCACAATTTTTGTTTTATTTTTTTCCCATAAGCCAAGAGACAGCATATTTTTCGAGTTTCAATGTCAGTAAATAAATGATGCATCTGGGAAAGAAAAGTTTGCTGTTAGCAACACACCTCCTAATCTAAAATGAATAACTTACACATTCAATTCTGTTCCTTAGAAAGAAGTCTCAAAGGGTAATATTTGAGATCACTAATTTTTTTAACCTGGGAATTCGTTTTCAGCTTAACACTCTTGTGAACAGTTTTACTTTCCACCTAACGTTCTAAAGAATCTTTTATAGGAAAAGTCGTTTCATTGTGTATGAATAACATACATACATATGTATGTTATATTCTATACATAGAATACAGTGTTATCAGTGTTACAGTGTTAAAACACTGGGGATGCCATATTAAAGGCAAGAAAATGAGACACCAAAGCTCCCAAACACTGAATTTCCTGTGAATTTACGTAACCAGAAATTCATAAGACCAGTTCCCATGACACTGATTGATGTCCAGAGAGCACCAAGCATAGTGACAGGACGTGTCTTGTGAATCTTGTTTTAAGTTGCCCGAGCTCAGGTAGGAATCCCTGAAAGCAACGGCTCCATTTTTTATTGTTTTCTATTATCTTGAATGAAAGAGCTGGAACAATATCCCCTGAGGATGGTGGTAGTAATCGGAGAGTGGGAACAAAGAAGCTGAGTGGAAATGACTCTTCCTATCCCTTCCCCTGGTGGCTGTGTGACCTTGAACAGGAGAATACTTTTGTAGCCTCGTTTTTCTCACCTGTAAAGTTAGAAAAATCAGACAAACGTTGCAAGGTTGCTGCTGAGAGTTACATGTGAGCAATCCCGCACGTGACTACACAATGTACACAGTCGTGTGTGCGTAGCGCTCTGAAGATGGGATCGTTTCTGTGATTATTAGATTAGTATTAGCTTCTGGGTGGGGCGCAGAACCTTCTGCAAACGGGAGGACTTACTGGTATTAGGAGGCAAATGGATCGAGGCTTTTAAATGCAGGCCTGAATCCTTCTGGCTGTTTCCCAAAAGCAACAATTTCCACTTAAATCTTTGGAAATGCAACTAGATGAAGTGCTTTTCAGACGACAAGGTCCACTCCAAGACACGAGTGGCTTTTACGTAGAAAATAACGGGATAATGAAAACAATATCCAAAGCCTCCTGGCAGATATCATCCTTTTCCACTATGATTCATTTTACTGCAGGTACAGACGTCTTGGTGTCATTGTGTGGTCTGGTTCCTTTTAGACATCCTTTCCAATGGAAAGGAAGATGATTTTTTAGGTCTTCTCAGACAGAAAAACGCAGCTAACTTATTTATGAGTCTATTTTGTTCAACTCTTTTACTTATGATTCTATTTTGTAAGTGTATTTTTTTAAACTTTGTTCCGGAAAAATAAAAATATGGTTCTCCTTACCAGAAAGATTTGAGAAGGGAGTGCTTTCTGAATGTCACCAAGTAGTTAATCGTGTTACTTAGGACAAGCCACCAAGTTGCCTCTCTCTGACATTCTACCATAGAAAAATGATTCATTTCATTGGCATATAGAAGGGCATTGAATGCTAGATCTGAACACATTTTACATGTATAACAACAGTTAATAAAATTTATTAAATTTACAAAAATTAAATATAAAAAAGAAAAACGGATAATAATAATTTGTTTCTTCTTTGGGCAAAAAGAGGCAAAAAGACAAGGTTAATACAGTCATAATAGTAGCTGATAATTATTGATCACTACCTATGAGCCAAGCACTAATCCAAGCACCCCACATGTAATTATGTTTAACCCTCATTATAACCTCATATAGAATGGTCCCCGTTGTCAGATGAGGAAAGGGGGGCACAGAGCTAGTAAGTGGGATATTCAAACCCAAGCAGCCTGTCTCCGGAGCCCAGAGAACTTTGCTGCTTTTCCAGTGAAATGACAGCCATCAGTTCTAATCCCCAATGCCAGACATTTAGTGCATCAGCAGAGATGCAAAACGTTCAGTGTTGGAATTTCTCTGCTAAGGTTTGTTTAAGTATGGTATGCGCCTCGTGGCTTGGCTAAAGGTAGGTGTAGGCTTACTTTTCTCTTCTGACAAGTAAACCTGGTTCTTGGTAAACATCATGAGGCACAGAGGGTAAACTTCAGTGCGGTCCATCCTCTGAGTTCTAAGGCTTTATTTCACATACTTTCTCGTAAGCTTTTTTTCTGGAAGTTTTGGTTCAGACTGACTTGCCCACCTCTCAGCCCCCTGTCCACGTACCTGGAATCACCACAAAGCCAGGGCCCACTGGGCTTCTGTTACTGAACCCGGTTTGTCTTACGTGAAAACCCTGAGATGCTGAGGTTTGCAGCAGAGAGAGGGTTTATTCACAAGGTCGTCGGGGGGAGGAGACAGGAGAACAAGTCTCAGGTCTGCCTCCCCAAGGCAAGGGGCTGGGGCATTTACAGGGTAACGAATAAAGAAGCAGGACCGCCCGGGCGTGGGAAGCACGGGGGAAAGGTGATTGGAAAAATGTGCAGTAATCATCGTTCTGCCTCAGGCGTTAACTAAGCTACAGGCCTCTCCACGATCAAAAATGCAGGTGCTTAGCGTGATCTGCAGGGAGCTTTCTGGCCCTCCGATGTCAAAGGGCCACCGCAGCAGACACGCAGGCCCGGTCGGAGGGTCGGTGGTGCTATCCAGTCGTAACCAGCTCAGCTTGAACTGGGCGCCCCTGACTCCAAGCTCCTAGAAAACACCTGGGGCTAACATCTTATTGTTTAGGGTCCATGCCCCTTGGAGGACACGCAGATCCTAAAGCAGCCCGGATTAGTGATCTCACTAACAATTACACAGGGATTTCCTTCATCATATTCTTGCAGAGGCACCCCACACCCACAGAAGCATCACGCTTCAGCTGAAAACAGCGGGCACACGCGCCCGCCAAGCCGGGCAGAGGTGAAATTGATGCCACCTCACTTCAGTTTCGCTTCTGTCCCATCTCACGTTCTGCTGTCAGGGTGACCTCTCTTGAGAAGCAGGCAGCTTTATTGATTTCCATTTTCCTATCACAGAAAAGGAATGTATCCCTTCCTTCCCGGGCCTCCTTGAGCGGATTCTGCCCTGACCTCCACCCTTGGCCTTGCATCTCTAGTTGGGCTAGGGTACTGCCCAGCACAGTTTTGCCTTTGCTGGTGCATTTATTTCAGTAAATATTTCATGAGCAGCTACTATGTCCCAGGTGTAGAGCAATCCCTTGTCAGCAATGACTTCCTCTCTGGGTCTATCCTCACCCATACTTCAGACTCCACTTATTCCATCCTTCCCAGTAACACTGCCTGGATTTTCCAGGACTCATGCATCTTTATGAATTTAACTGTCTCCTCAATTAGGAAATAGCTAGATGCTCATAGACTTTGGACTTCTGCATCCTTCCAAAGGACTTAACATGGTGCTAGGTAGATGCTAAGTGAGCAAAAAGTGCTTGTTAACAGAGGAACTTCAGTGAAGCCTTAGCCTTATTAGAACTTCAATCCGGTGAAGGTCTCCAGCCGTTGCTTAGAGTGTGCTGGTGGCTTGTTCGGAAATGGATGAATTATTGTTCCATCTGTGCAGATGTAAGTGGGAGGCGTGAAGTCTCTTTGCTCTTTAAAAATGAATGGTGTTGACATGTGTCTGAAGACAGCGGTGGTGGGAGGAGGGGAGAGAAAGAATGTACTTTTCATCTTACACAACCCGTTCCAAATCCCTTGGTTTTCTACCTTAGCATCTTTCCACCAGTATGAAACGGTTTCGACACATCCTGGTTTCCATTCCTCCGCATTTTCTAATCACGGTTTTGCGTGTTCTTTATGTTAGAGCTCAGAATTAATCCAGCCCTCTGACCCCTGCCTTATACCTGAAGATCGACTTTCTACAATTCTTATTTTATGCTGGCCCAATCTAGCACTGTACACATAGTGTTTTCTTCACCTATTTTGCAATCTCTTTAGCCATTTCCAACACATGACCATCCTGAAAGGAGCCTGGCTTAACTCATTTAGTCAAAAGCCCACTTTATTCTTTTTATTTTGTAATTCAGTTCTCCGTGTGTCTTTTGCAGTACGATTGTGATGAATTTTCAGTTGATTTTATATCTAATTTTATAACTGCCACTTCTACAATGTGGCAAGCTTTTCTCCCTTAACGTTAAAAACATCATTTCCGAAAGAAAGCTGTTCTGAAATCTGGCTTTTTCAGCAAACCGAACACCCACACGATAAAGACAGAATGACAGGAGTTAGAGGTGGAAAAGATGAATAAGGTCACCTTGCCTAATTTTTTAGCAAATACAGAGATGTGTGCATGGTGGTGCTTGAGTCTACATAACCTAGCATTTTAACTTTAGAAAATATTGCTGACCACCCCGCAGCCCCCCGCCATCATACAGTCTCTTATCTATGGGTTTTGCTGTTAGTTCACATTTTCTTTGAAATCAATTTTTACCTTTGTGATAGAATGTAAGTCTGATTGAGTCCAAGTTTATTTTGCCTTTTAAATGATAATAATAACTTTATTTTTACCCCCCTCCCCCATTTTTAGGAGTAGCATTCCCCTTACCTATGGAAACAAACTACCTCAAAACCTTAGCCATTTAAAATCACAGCAATCTCTTCTTCTTATTTCTCATTGTTGGTCAGGAAAACTGGGCTCAGCTAGGGATTCCTTGTCCAGGGAGCGGTATGCAGCTGCAAACAGTTGGTGGTGGCAGCCGGTGTCACCTTAAAGCCTTTCTCACACACCTGGCTGTTGGCTGGAACCTTCGCTGGGCCTCCAGACAGAATACCTACCTACACAGGGTCCTTCAGGGCGGCCTGGGCTTCCCTCCCAGTAGGGAGGCTGGTCCCAAGGCAAACAGCCCAACACAACGGGGAGGCTGACCAAACAGTCCCAGAGGAGCACCCAGGTGTAAGGACACGATGAGGAGGGGGTCTGAGGCTGAGGAGTGGAGCAGGTGGAGAAACCAACCTGCCTCTTGATGAGGACAATGGGATGAGAGGTTTGGGTACCACCATCTTCTTCCACGAGCAGTTACGCAATCAACTGCTAATTCTAAATACAAAGTGGATATGAAACTGAGAAGGACCCTGTGGGGCTCCTGGGCACAGAAGCCTGTCAAACAGTTGCTAATCAGGAAAGGGAAGGGATGCAGAGACAAGGGAAGAGCAGTCAAGAAACAATAGTGCAGTTTTTCGGATCCGCCATCTGCGGTGGCACCGCCGCCAATATGCAGATTTTCGTGAAGACCCTGACGGGGAAGACCATCACTCTCGAGGTCGAACCCTCGGATACAATAGAAAACGTAAAGGCCAAGGTCCAGGACAAGGAAGGAATTCCTCCTGACCAGCAAAGACTGATCTTTGCTGGCAAGCAACTGGAAGATGGACATACTTTGTCTGACTACAACATTCAAAAGGAGTTCACGCTTCATCTTGTGTTGAGACTTCATGGTGGTGCTAAGAAAAGGAAGAAGAAGTCTTACACCACTCCCAAGAAGAACAAGCATAAGAGAAAGAAGGTTAAGCTGGCTGTCCTGAAATACTGTAAGGTGGATGAGAATGGCAAAATCAGTCGCCTTCGTCGGGAGTGCCCTTCCAATGAATGTGGTGCTGGAGTTTTTATGGCCAGCCCCTTTGACAGACATTATTGTGACAAATGTTGTCTGACCTATTGTTTCAACAAACCAGAAGACAAGTGATTGTATATTGGTTAATAAAAGACATGAACTAATGAAAAAAAAACAAACAAACAAAGAAAGAAACAATAGTGCAGCCTTGGGGCAGGGTCCTGGTTTCGCCTCAAGGGATACACGTAACAATATCTTTGAGCTCTTCACAGAACTAAAACCCCCATCAAATGGAAGATGAGCTACTTGATGAAGCATTCTTCATTCCAGAGAGAAGGTCATGGCTTGATAGACTCAAGAACCAGAGAAGCTCATCAGGAGACCACCTGAGACCAGATTAAAGGAGTGCAGGTCCTGCGTGCCCCCTGATCCTTATCAGCAATCCCACCCTTGAACTACTGGTGTAAAACTCCTCACCAAATCCCCCCAGGTTGGGACACACAGTTCTTCAGTGCACAAGCCTGCTCTGTCCCCCTCTGCCTGGCAAAGCAATAAAGCTTTGCTTTTCTACTTCACCCAGAACCCTGTCTCTGAGATTCGATTCAGCACCAGTGCACAGAGGCCAAACTTTCGGCATCAGAGAGAGAATGAAAGATTTTGGCTTAGATGCTAGTTTCAGCTTCTTTTCACACCAAACCACACGCAGTGCTCGTAACAGATCTTGCAATGAGCAGAGTGCTTCACTTCCTCTGTCTCAGTGTTTCCTGATCTCTCCCCCAAAGTTAGTGAAAAAGATGAGAAGGAAGGGCTTGCTGTTTCCTAACCTGTACACCTGTCTCTGGTCAGTTGGTTCTCATCATATCTTCAGTGAGTCTGGGCTATTTCTCTACTCGCTGTGTGACCTTGAGTGACAGCTCACTTCCCTGGTTAAATGGCCCCCAAGTTCTCTTTCAATTCTAATGTTCTGGAATTCTAACTTATATTTGCAGGTCAAAATCAATTTTCATCTGCTAATTAAATATCATTACCAGTATCACCAGATAATTTTCTTAATTCACGTGCATGTGTTTATTTTTCTATTTTGAACCCCATGGAAAACCATGAAATCAATTCCTATCACATGCTCCCTTTTCACAAATAAAAGGATTATGTTTCTACTTGGAGTAGAGTTTATCTAAATTACACACATTATTTTTCCTCTCCCTTTATCCTAGAATAATGCATCAAGCCTCAGAAGTTTTTTCCCATGAAAATAATAATACTGCGCAGACAACGTGTCCTTACTAGGCTTGTTGAGAACCTCTTTCTTCATCAAACATGAATCTGTGGACACGAGGAAGTGAAAAATCTGGCATCTGTCAGAAGCATGGAACTCACTTGGGGATCTGGTTATGAGTGTGTGGGATTTCTCACAGCACAGCAGTCACCCTGTAGGTTTAAAGAGAAACATGAAACCCTAATCTCCAGAACGGCCACTCGAGCTATTTGAACCGATGTCTGGCAGAGGTGGCAAAGCAGTGCTTCACATTGGTCTCCAGTGTCACTCATGGCTAATCTTTCATTACCTGGTGCAGTCACTCTGAATAAAATACATTGCTAAGTATGGAGAAGATCTTCTCTTTCCCCATCAATTACAGCTTTCAGAGCTTAATTCACACGTTCCTCCATTTACTACAAACATTTCTTTATCCTCCCAATCAAGTGATTTACTCTGTCTTGCTGTTAAGGAGCTGATGCACGACCACAATTTTCCCTTTACCATTTCGCCTTGAAACCAACAAGGCCTTCTCCCAGCTTTTCCACCATAAACTCTTCCCTCTAACAAATTTTTCTAGTTACTCCTATGTCTAAATCCAAATTCCAATCATAGGTCAGTTCCTCTGTGAATGCCTCTGCCTGCATGCACGGCTCTACTTAGAAGCCGTGGACCAACATGGAGCTAGATGTTGGGGAAAGGCTTATCCTCCCCATCTCTGTTCCAGCATCAGTCTTGACTGTGCCCTCACTGACTCGTGGGAGCCCCGCCACGGCTGGCTGTGGAGCTTGGCAGCCCGGGCTGAGGCCCAGGGCGCTGTAGGAGCGTCACCAGGAGACTGGAGAATGCAGACTGTCAAGTCTCCCTGAGCCACCCTGACTCAGCTTCCGAGAGGCGGAACGTCAAGGGCTGTGCTGGCGTCTCTCTCCATACCCCAGCGCTCCCGGTAAGGACAGCATTTCTAAAGGCAGCTTGAAATTAGGGGACAAAAATGATCACCACAGCCTGCTGTCCACGTCAGTGTTTGGAAAATGGTGGAACCAACACCCCATCAGCGAATCCCGTTTACTTAATGACTCATCCGGAAATATCTGGCCAAGGAAAGAAGGGGAAGGGATAAGGCTGTCCTGACCTGATCAACGAGCTGTACAGGGAGGCCCCCCCCCCAGGGCAGGCAGACCCCCCCAGGTCCCCCACTGCAGTCCTAACGCTACTCTTCCCCTTGCTGGCAAAAGTCCTTATTAAGCAGCCCGTTAGGGAATATACGGAGGGGAGGTTCCTCTCTTCTTCCCTATCTCTTAAAGCAAAAGTGCTATTTCCAACATATAGAAAAAAAAGATAAAAAATTCATAAAAATCAGCTTGTTCTTACGCTTCCTTTCTGCCGTCCCCTCAAAACGGTCTTTTTAAAAATAGCCAGCGAGAATCCATAAATGGAACTGGATTAAAGATATGTTCTTAAAATGTGCGGAGAATACTTACAGTGTGAGAATATTCTGTCAAAAAGAAAAGAAATAGGCATGATTTCCCTAAGCCACATGGTTAAAATAAAAACATGAAAAGAAGATTAGAGGAAAGACATACACACAGCCTATACTGATGTTAATAAAATTAAAATCGAAAGCATATTGGAATATACAAATAGGTCTGGCTGATAGAGGATGGAAATGAAAAGGTATTTAGGATCCTTGGGAGTGTGCATTGTTTCTTAAATGTGTGTGTATGTCAATATACATATGTATTGATAAATATATATGTGTAAGCATCTGTGTGTGAATATAAATATATAATACATGCATAATTTTAAAATATTGAAATTGCAATCAATTTCAATTGAAATCTAAAAAACAATGATACAAATGAACTTATTTACTAAACAGAAACAGACTCACAGACATAGAAAACAAACTTACGGTCACCAAAGGGGAAAGGTGGTGGGGAGGGATAAATGAGGAGTTTGGGTTTAACATATACACACTGCTATATATAAAATAGTTAATAAACAAGGACGTACTGCACAGCACAGGGAACTCTACTCGGTACTCTGTAATAACCTATGTGGGAAAAGCGTCTAAGAAGGAATAGATACGTATATTGTATATGTATGTATATGTATAACAGAATGTATATGTATATACATTCATATGTATATGTATAACAGAATCACTTTGCTGTACACCTGAAACTAACACAACGTTGTAAAGCAACTCTACTCCAATATTAAATAAAAATTTTAAAACATATTGAAATTGAGTTGAAATTCTGATGTCTCTAATGTGACCTGAAATTTAAAGAACGGATGTGGCATTGAGGTGGGACCCAAGCTGGTGGCCTCCTCCCCTTGGAGCTCTGGGGTGGAGCAACCCACCTCCCACCACCCTGAGCAGCCCACCCAGGGTAACCTACACCAGGGCTAATGAACACCTGTTCCTCAGGACCACAGATCCAGACTTGGCTTAGCCGGTGAGAAGCAGCAGTGCTCGTGGCCAAACACACACACTCACAGACTCGAGCACACAAGCCAGTGATGTTGGTGGGTGATTCGGGGGCAGAGGATAAATCCACACATCATAAGAAGTCACTGAGCACTACTCTTCCTGGTACCAAGAACATGTTGGGCAAGCTATAAGATGACGTGATTAAGTACGGTATACCCTTTACTCTTTTTTTTAATATATAAATTTATTTATTTTATTTATTTATTTTTGGCTGCATCGGGTCTTCGTTGCTGCACGCAGGCTTTCTCTAGCTGTGGCAAGCGGGGGCTACTCTCCACTGCGGTGCGCGGGCTTCTCAATGTGGTGGCTTCTCTTGTTGCGGAGCACAGGCTCTCAGCACGTGGGCTTCAGTAGTTGTGGCTCACGGGCTCAGTAGTTGTAGCACGCGGGCTCAGTAGTTGTGGCTCGTGAGCTCTAGAGCACAGGCTCAGTAGTTGTGGCACATGGCCTTAGCTGCTCCGCGGCATGTGGGATCTTCCCGGACCAGGGCTCGAACCCGTGTCCCCTGCATTGGCAGGCGGATTCTTAACCACTGCGCCACCAGGGAAGCCCTACCCTTTACCCTTACAATGTCAAGTTTGCCCGAGTTTGTGTTCTTGAATGGGTCTGCATATTTCTGTTTGGATGTAAAACAGTGGGCTACTGGATGTCTCAATGCCTATGTTAGGGTGTGGGGTGGAGAGCTTCTGACACGAGGCGATTACCCCAGAATGACAATTCTGATCACCCAGAAGTCAAATCAAAATTGACAAGATTTTATTAAATTTACTAAATAGCTGTATGTTTTGACCGCTGTCTACAAAATGACGTCCCATCAATTTTAAGATCCCAGCATCCTCTCTCGTGATGGCACGTCGTCAGCCTCTTCAGAGGGTCCAACAGTGAGTCATCAGCGCCTCCAGAAGGAGGCTGGCAGGAAAACAGCCCTGGTCCGACGGCTGCAGCTCTGGGTCAGCGGCTTCCAGCTGGTTCTCCGGCCCCAGCGCCCACGCGTCCATCATCTTTGGCCTTGAATTGTCCTGGAGACCCACAGGCATTGCTGACTGTGCTCGTGGTGAGAACACCATTGCACACACCAAGGCCCGGTCTCTCCAGTTCCCCGAAGCTGCCGGTCTCGGGGTGTCGGAGTCACCTAATTCTGTGAGGGACGCGGACCAGAATGTGCTCACCTACCGTCCATCTTTCCATCCTCTGAGACGCAGCTCCCTGGAAACAGTTTCTCTCTGATGCCATTCTTTTCCCTCTGAAGAAAATGTTTTTCTCCTCAGAGCCACAAAAGCAGTGCAATCTCCATTTCAGCTGTCGGCTTTCCCTTACCTTGGCCAAAACAAAACAAAGCGGCACGACCCGCTCCACACCAAAAATTAAAAAAAAAAAAAAAAAAAGAAGAAGACAGCCCTCTTTGATCTAAAAAAGTCTGGAGCAAAAGAGATTTCCAGTCTCTAGCTCTGATACAAAGTAACTGGAAGTTTTGAAATTACAGGGTTTGGGAATTTTCTTTTGTTTCATTTTCTACCCACCACCCACCACCCACCTCCCCCCCGGCAGAAGCTTCTTGGTTTAATTAAAGCTACTTACAAGGTAATGTGTACTTCTCTCCTCAGCAGCCTCTGATAACACATGGTCTTAAACGAAGACCTCAATCTCGGCAATGATGACGGTGGATTCTCAAATGATGATCCTTCCGAAGCTCTAGAAATCACGGCCCTTTGTTCTTACGTACGCTACGTACCATGCCAGATGCTCTGAAACTTGCAAAGACACCTATTCTCCATGGGCTTATAGCCTAGAAGAAAAGGGGGATGTATACTCAACACGTGTGTGTATATGTGTGTGTGTGTGTGTTTGTAATTCCAAGGCAATCTGTGAATGACCATGACTATCTAAGGTAAGAAGAGCTCACCTTTGAGTTTTTAAGACAAATTCTTGGAAGAGCTGATCTTCGACTTAGGAGTTGAAAGATGATGACGCATTGCCAGGCAGCTGTGTAGGCGACTGGCGCTGTGGGCAGCCCCGCGTCCATCGATGGTCAGAGGCACGGATGCAGCCAGGGTGAAAGGATGGAGAGAAGGAATGCGGTGAAGGTCAAAGGCAGGTAACTGGGGTCATCAAATTATGGAGACATTGAGCATCTGGCTGAGATGTTTGAACTCTGTTCTTATTTAAGTGAATGCTGTTGAATTTTTGGAGTAAAGGAATAATAGATAATAGAATGAAGATTTGAGTTTTAAGGAAAATATAACACCTATGAGCTTCAAAAGTAACTGACAACCTTAAAGTAGAGAAAATGGGACAGGACAAAAGTATAGCATTTATTCCAGTGTTAAAAACAAGGGGTCCATACCAGAGACACACAGCCTCTGGGGATTGCCACACAACACCCAACGGTAATGACTGTTGATAGGAAATGTGTACCCAATCTCGCTTAGCTCAGGGTCAAATATCAATTTATTTGATTTTCGGGAAGAAAGCAAAGATGAATGTTGTGTTGAATTACATGAAGTTAACTGAACTGCACTCAGAAAAAAACTGCCTTGTTTTCTCCAAACAGTCTCATTGTTTATAATATAATAATAACAATCGTGAATTGTGCTTATAGGCTCCAGTATGGAATTGTCTTTAGATACCATTATCTTGAACCATACTATGGCAGTCTGGAAATATTTTCAAAATTGTTATCCCCTGGAATCTAGAAATATGCCTGATGACCATTAACTGTGAGACCAGCTGAAAATGAAATGCATATTATTTTTTGCAGGGACCATTAGGCTAGTCATGCTGTAATCAAACTATCAGTCTTATATAGAGCGGCTCCTTTTCCGTGGTGGCTTCATTACACGGCTAAGTCAGAAGGAAGATGTTATCAGTAAAAGGAAGAATCATTTCCCTTAAAATCAAAACCACTGGACGAGGGGATGCAGGAAGGGAGAAGTAGCTGATGTATCCACAGGGAAAATTTCACCTCCTTACCGAATTATCAGGGCTATACTTAACTTCAGAAAGTTTAATTCCAAAACCTCTTCATGATATTAATCTCTGGTTATAGTCAGTAAATGTTGCTTAATGATTAATTCAAGCAGTGGGCACTAGACATTCACATAGCTCAAGAGGTTGAAATGATTAAGTGTAGTTTCTTGATATTTTGCTGTTAGTCCTCAGGGTTTTACTTGGTGTTCTTACAGCTTTTCCATGGGAAATAAACAGTCTCCGTAGAGCTACAGTGTTGTTTCACTGATGCCTCTGTATAGCACACACTGTCTCTAATTGAAAGAAATGTATTAGTAGCAGAGGTCAGCAAACTACCGCTCATGGACCAAAATTGGCCCGCTGCTGCCCGCTTATGTAAGGCCTACAAACTAAGAATGGTTTTTGTATTTTTTTAATGGTTGGTAAAAAATCAAAAGAAGAATAATATTCCATGACACGTAAAAATAATAAAAAACTCAAATTTCAGTGTCCATAAATAAGGATTATTGGAACATAATCATGCCCATTCATTTATGTGGCTCCTTTTAAGCTACAACAGCTGAGTTGAGAAGTTGAAACAAGAGACCCAATGACCCACAATGGCAAAAGTATTTATTATTTATCCCTTTACAGAAAGAGTTAGCCGAACTGCAGTTTATGGCATTCCTGGAACAAAAATTTATATAAGACAAATGGAAAGTCACTTTTTTTAAAGCCAACGAGGTTTTAAAAAAAATTATAAGTATTTAACAAGAGAGTAAAAGTTGCCTTTAACAAGGTTTTGGTTTGTGGGACATCAGTGAATTCTCACTCGAAGCTGAAAGTATGTGATTTTGAACCATGTGGAAAAATCCCGGTGTGCCAGTAAAATAATGCATGAAGGCACACAGTGTAGGCTTGAATCCCAGGGAGGCTTGAGAAAACACAGCAAGCTACAAGAGGCCGGCCTGTTTGTGTTTCTTGCTGGCAGGCACATGAAACTGAGTAATTTATAGTGTCAGGCAGTGGCTAAATGCATGTTAGCTGCACAACCACTTTAGAAAAGAACCCGAA
This sequence comes from Eschrichtius robustus, assembly GCF_028021215.1. Taxonomy (NCBI): domain Eukaryota; kingdom Metazoa; phylum Chordata; class Mammalia; order Artiodactyla; family Eschrichtiidae; genus Eschrichtius; species Eschrichtius robustus. Next base: position 116,809,484 of record NC_090832.1, read on the forward strand.
CAGTTCTTAGGGGAAGGAAAGGGGGACAGAAAAGTCTCCCTTAAATGATCCAGAAGAGAAACAAGTCAAAGTAAAAGGAGAATGTGATACATATTTGGAAACATGAGAGGGCGTGGCCAGCATCTAACGGGAAAATTAACTAATTCTGAGGACCTAGCTGTCCCTCCAGAGTGTCACCGGCACAGCCAGGGGATGTTTAGGGGTTCCATCCTCTGATTGGGCACCTAGACCCACTCCAGCACACACAGCTTGTGTTTCCAGGGCCTGTTCAAGGCATTTCTCTGACAGAACTGGGAGAGCTCCATCCAGACAAGGACCAATCAACCATTGGAGCTCAGCTGACAGCACCCACCTCCCCTTAGGAAACAGGAGAGGAGAGAGAAGCAACCTTCTGAGGTGTCTGTTTTTAATCTTCTGTTTCCTACAGATCAAGAAAACAGAACCAGGCTGAATGGCTTCAGGCCCCTGCGGCAGGTTGTGGGATTTACTGAAATCACAGCTCAAATCAAATGAGAAAATCCAGACGCAGGGCCTCCTGGGGCTTCTAGAGCCAAGGACCTTCACTGTGAGCACATTTTAATAGACATCACTAGGATGCATCTTCTTCTTTAGGTCACAGGACCAGCTCCGTGCATCTGGACTCAGGCCCCGCACGTCTGGACCATGGGTCCAAGCGGCGCAGCTGGCAGCACAGAATCAGAACGCGCCACTTTGGGGGACAACTGTTGCTCCGGGGCAGGCATCATCTTATTGCTTCCTCGGCATGGCCACTGGCTGTGTAACTACCTTAGCTTTGCGGCTGTTTTGATTTGATTGCCCTGATTTTTCCATCAGTTCATTGAATTTGAGCAGCTGCTCCAAGGTCCACTCAGCCTTTTCCTGCTCTCAGCTCTCTTTGCATAAAACTCCTTGTTTCCCCAGCATTGAAAAAAGAAGTATTTTCCTTTTGCTAAAAGAAGTAAATTGTTCTTAACTAACTGGGCGGGTTGACTCTGATAGATCTGATTCTACACTTGCCCTGGGTTGATGCTACCATTATTCTGAGGTCTTGCACTAGTTTTGCTGCCGTTTCCAGTAATTGAACAGGCAACATAACATAATTCAGCAGTTTGCTTTTAGCTGCCGGTTACCTTTTCTCCAAGTGTAACCCCTCAAGTCTTCATCTCTCGCACACAGGTTCAGTTAGGACCTTCACTTAAACTCAGAAAGTCATTGCATGAACCAGTAATATTTTTAGCACTGTTGGAAAATTGACAATCACCACCTACAATGCAATGAAGAGGAAGAAGAAAGCAATAATGGGAAATGAAGTAAGTGCTTTTCATTGCAATCAATGAAAAGTACTGAGAATGCCAGTGTGTCTGACACTTGCAAACGTGAAGTGGTTAAGTCCAAGGAATACAGAGGAAGATTCTTTATCTACTAGGAACATTATATGAAGTGTACACGTATAAAGTGCTGGAGGTGTATCAACTTTATTTTAGAAACAACACATAGAGAAGAGAATTTAAAAATAACCCCTCATTCTATTGCATTGTAAACTCTAAAATAACACTTATCTAGAATCTACCACTTTAGCCAATGGTTCAATACTGTGTTGACGGCTAAAAATGGAATTACCTCTTTGTGGAAAAAGGAAATACAAGGTATTCAAAAGGAGTCATTACCAAATCTCTTCAACTAATCAATTGAAAGTGGCAGACAGTGGGATTGTGTGACGGTTCCAACAAATACAGAAGCAATGTCTAATGTGTGCTAATTGGTCTGTGAAATTATGACAGCTGGCTTGTTATACGCAAGAACCCACAGGATTTGGAATAAAAGGGCCTGTGTGGTTTTGGACAAGTGACCTAAATTTCCCAAATCTTAGTTTACTAGGTTTTAAAAGCAGGTATAGAAATACTGGCCTCCAGAGTTTGAAAATGAGATAAATATGTACAAGGTTTTTACATAAGATCAATTTGTAAACTGGGGAGCAATTACGTGAAAGAGATTTTGGTTCAACAGACTTTCTTCTGTCTGATGCCAATGTTACTGACATTGGTAATACTTTTTGTTTCTTGAGCACCTGTTATATGCTAGGCCCTCTGCTAAGGGCTCATAGCACACTTTTTCTAATCTTTAAGACAATCTTGAAAAATTAAGTATTATTATTACTACTCTGACTATAGGACACATTTTCTAGGACCTTAGTTTCTATTTGTTGTACACACATACCTTCTTCACCTGCTGGGTTTAGATAAAGACCTAAATACTGAACCACCTCTTATTCATCTTTTTTTTTTTTTTAATTGAAGTATAGTTGAATTACAACGTTGTGTTAATTCTTGCTCATCTTTTAAAAACTAGCTTCAGTGTCACCATGCCCCCCACGATGGACCTAAGACCCATCCTCTTTGCTCCTTTAGTGGCAATTCTTCTCTCCTGGGAGAGTTTCGACAATTTCACAGGCAATGAACGTGAGGTACATAAGGACTTTTGGGAGGGAGAAAGAGAAAATCTTCTGAGTTTATACATATGACAAAAAAGCAGTGATCTGAGGCTGGGTTAATGTTTAATTGTGGGTCTGAGGCTGAAAGAGGTTAATGTTACTATTCATTAAGTGGAAAACCCCTGTCCCTTTAAAGCTTTACCTCTTCCACTGTATTTTCTATTTGCTTTAGAATTGTGAGAGCGAGTGCTTCCCTCAATGCTTTGCAGACTTAATTCTATAATCTTCTAGGTGAAAGGGACTCTTGCTGAATGACGGTGGAGGGATGGAGTGGAAGGAACGAGAGACAGTGACGCGTCCCCTGTAGTGGTTTGGAAGCTGGGCTCAGGGCCCAGCTCCCAGGCCTGGCTTTGCCTCCACCCCCCGGCCCAGATGTCACACTGGCTCTGGGGCAAGCCCACCTGCACCTCACACTGCAGGCTTGTTCGGGAACCAAGCAGACACTTAGTGGCTCTGGATTAAAACCCTTGTGTGTGTGTGTTTCTTCTTACAAAGAATAATAAGTTGTCAGCCTTCCAAGACACTATGAGATATGTGGGGAAAATAGGAAATTAGTGAATGAGAAAATGAATCTCAACACAGATACTCTTATTCTCACGCTGATACATTACAGAGAAATTTCCCTGGCACGGTTCCGCTAAGCCCAGATCAGCTATTGTCATCGAGCCATCATTGAAGCAAGCAAGGCCCACTGTGACCTTCATAGCCCTCAGTAGCTTCTGCCTTTGCCTTTGACGGCCCCTTCCTCCATGATATACGATATAAATATACATGTAATTTTAGAACTGTGTCAGTATAGAGGTAAATATGTTAATGTTATGTATTGAACATTTTATTTGAACTAAAAAGTTGTTTTTCCTTCTGATTTTAAAAGAAATAAGAACACTTTCATGGTCTCTTAAAGGTCTGGTGGGCCCTAGGCACTGTGTCTGCTGTGCATAATGGGTAAGTAGGTCCTGATATAATTTCCTTTTTAAATGATGAGTTTCTATAACAGTGTTCATAAATGATAATTCTCTCCCTCTCTCTCTCTTTCTCTGTCTCTCTCTCTCAAGCTGCTTTTATCACATTTTGACATCAGGGTTACAATACCTTAATAAAAGTAACAGAGAATTTTCTTTCTATTTCTATGTTTGGGAATGAATTAAAGGTTGTAGGAATCATCTTTTCTTCAAAGTAAAACCTGTCTATAAAATTGAGCCTAAATGTTTGAAGAAGAGGACATTATTAAGCAATTTGTTTTTGATCCTTTTTGGTTTACTAGTCTATTCTGTGCTTTTTCTTCTATGTAAGCCAATTTTCCTAGAAATGTTATCCATTGTACCAGTTTTTTTTTTTACATTCATCAGTCATTTATATATTTTATGTTCCCAAAGCTTTTATCTGCTCTCAATCTGTGGTATTTGATCATTTTTATCCTTAAAGTTCATATGGTTTTCTTTCTCTTTTTCTTGATTTTCTGTGCCAAACAGTTGGCTATTTTAATCACTCTTTGAAGTGAGACCTTTGGGGTTGATTGATTAAATCTACCATTATGCCTTTTCCTGATTTTTATTTCTGCTTTTATCCTTATTATCCCTTTTCTCCCACTTTCCTTTGCTTTTATAAAAATAGTATCTTGGATTGAATACTTAGTTCATTTATTTTTATTCTTTATAAATTAATAATGAAATAATTTAAATGATAGATTTTCTTCTGATTTTAGTTTTGGCTACATGCTATAAGCTTAATTTTTTTTATTTATTTATTTTATTTATTTATTTTTGGCTGCGTTGGGTTTTCTTTGCTTCACACAGACTTTCTCTAGTTGCGGTGAGCCGGGGCTACTCTTCGTTGTGGTGTGTGGGCTTCTCATTGTGGTGGCTTCTCTTGTTGAGAAGCATGGGCTATAGGCGCGAGGGCTTCAGTAGTTGTGGTGCGTGGGCTCAGTAGTTGTGGCTTGCAGGCTCTAGAGTGCAGCCTCAGTAGTTGTGGCGCACGGGCTTCATTGCTCCGTGGCATGTGGGATCTTCCCGGACCAGGGCTCGAACCCATGTCCCCTGCAATGGCAGGTGGATTCTTAACCACTGTGCCACTAGGGAAGCCCATGCTATAAGCTTTTGTATACAGTTTTTTCTTTGGTGATTTCTAAAAAGTCTTCTTCATTTTAATTTCCTCACAATCCAAGAATTGCTTAGCAGAATTCTTTTTTTAAAAAAATTCTAGCTGACTGTCTTTGTCATAGTTAAATCTTTAGAAAAATAAATTTGTTTTTCAAAGAAGACATAAATATGGCCAACCAGCATATGAAAAGATGCTCAACATCACTAATCATCAGGGAAATGCAAGTCAAAACCACGATGAGATATTACTTCTCACCTAACAGAATGGCCATTATCAAAAGGACAAGAAATAACAAGTGTCCATGATGATGTGGAGAAAAGGGAACCCTCCTGCATTGTTTGTGGGAATGTAAATTGATTGCTGCCCCTATAGAAAACAGTATAGAGATTCTTCAAAAAATTAAAAATAAAACTACCATACGACCCAGCAATTCCACTCCTGGCTGTATTTCCAAAGAAAAGGAAAACACTAGTTCAAAAAGATACATGCACCCCCATGTTCACTGCAGCATTATTTACAATTGCCGAGATATGGAAACAACCTAAATGTCCATCAAAAGATGAGTGGATAAAAAAGATGTGGTACATATGTACATATACAATGGAATACTAGTCAGCCATAAAAGAAGAATGAAATCTTGCCATTTACAGCAACATGGATGGACCTTGAAGGTATTATGCTAAGTTAAATAAGTCAGAGAAAGATAAATACTGTAGGATTTCAATTATATGTGGAATCTAAAAAACAAAACAAACAAAACTAAACTAAACTCATAGATACAGAGAACAGATTGGTGGTTGCTGGCCAAGCGTGAGGGTGGGGGTTGGGGGATGAGTGAAATAGGTGAAGGAGATCAAAAGACATAAACTTCCAGATATAAGATACACGGGAATGTAACGTACAGTGTGGTGACCATGGTCAATCATACTGTTGTACATATAATATTTGAAAGTTGCTCAGAGAGTAAGTATTAAACGTTCTGGCTTCCCTGGTGGTGCAGGGGTTAGGAATTCACCTGCCAATGCAGGGGACATGGGTTCAAGCCCATGTCCAGGAAGATCCGACATGCAGCGGAGCAACTAAACCCATGCGCCACAACTACTGAGCCTGTGCTTTAGAGCCTGTGAGCCACAACTACTGAGCCCATGAGCCACAACTACTGAGCCTGTGCTCTAGAGCCCATGAGTCACAACTACTGAGCCTACATGCCACAAATACTGAGCCCACGTGTCACAGCTGCTGAGCCTGAGTGCTGCAACTACTGAGCCCACCAGCCACAACTACTAAGCCTGTGTGCCACAACTACTGAGCCTGCGCCCTAGAGCCCGCGAGCTACAACTACTGAGCCCGTGTGCCACAACTACTGAGCCTGTGAGCCACAACTACTGAGCCTGCACGCCTAGAGCCCATGCTCTGCAACAAGAGAAGCCATCACAATGAGAAGCCCGCCCACCGCAACAAAGAGTAGCCCCCACTCGCTGCAGCTAGAGAAAGACCGAGCACAGCAGCGAAGACCCAACACAGCCAAAAATAAATAGATAAATAAATAATTTTATTAAAAATAAAGTTCTCATCACAAGAAAGTAATATTTTTGTAACTTCGTATAACGACATGATAACTAGACTTATTGTAGCGATCATATATACAAATGTCAAATCATTATGCTGTGCACTTGAAACTAATATAATGTTGTATGTCAATTATTCTTCAGTAAGTAAATTAATCGATAAATTTCCATTTTCGTTTCACCATGCTACAAATGTGGCCCGTACATCTTCTGCTTTGGAATTTACTAAGATTTTCTTCTGGACTAAGAATTTTTAAATGCTCTGAAGACACTGAAAAATAAGATGAATTCTCTAGATGGTAAAAGTTCAATATAGATCTTTTAGTTCTACTTTATTATTTGTACTACTCAGATTTTGTATATCTTAAATGCTTATTTTTTTGCCACATTAATTAGTCAAAGATTAAGGGAAATGTTAAAAATCTCTCCAGTTCCATGTTTTTATAAATGTTTCCTTTTATTATTCAGTATTTTTTTTTCTTTATGTGTCTTAATGTGAAGTGTTCAGTCATTAATGTTCATGAAAATTACATGTACACAATGATTTGGACACTCTGTCAACATAACACAATTACTTCAGTCCAATGACTGCCATTTTTTATCCTGCATTATTTTTGCCTGATGCTAACTGTTGCTTTCTTGCTCTCTTTTTATTTACCTACTATCTGATATTTTATTTTTTGGTATCAGTTTTTTGTATATTTCATATGCTTATTCCTATCAGCGGTTATTGTTTTTGACTCAGTATGAGTGATTTCCTTTTGTTTCTTTGCTTCTTTGAGATATTTAACCCATTTATATTTTTCTTAAAACAAGTATTAAAACTTCTATCATTTGATTCTAAGCCATCTGGTTTGGTTTTTTAAATTTTTTTGTTGTTTTTGGTTTTGGTTTTGTTTCTAGAGAATTCTTTATCTTTGTTCTTTTGATATATGGACTATTCTTTTTTGTTCCTTCGTTTTGGTCTTTCCTACAATTTTGAAAGCTATATACTTTGTTTTCATTTTGCTGACATTTAACCTTGCATTTTGTAAAAGTAGCTTTAACCCCTTTTTTTTTTCTAATTACTAGATATAAAAATGAGATACTATCTTTTGAATACTTCAACCAAATGTGTTTAAGACATTTTTATTTCTCCTTGCTACAGCTTGAATTTTCAGTCTTTATTAATGCAATTATTTCAAATATAGTCTATAATCATTTATTACTATTATTTTTACATTAATAAATCTCTTTAACATTTACATTTAGTTTTTAACAGACTTTTCCCCCTCTCTTTTCTGTATTTTTACAGGTTTTTGTGGAGGGAGGGAAAGGTTCATTGCTTATTTGTATGGTCTGTGAATTTCCCACTGTTGAGCTTACAGTTGCTATGAGGTCCTGATTGACTGGAACACATCTTCAAGTACCTTTCTGGTTAAGGAGAGATCACCAGTGCTCTCTCTGCTCTGTAACCTCTCTGAATATGTTCTTTGCATCCATACATGCATCAATGACAACTTGACTGTTTTTAAATTCTTGGGCCACGATCTTTTCCATCAAAAGCCTTTGTCTTGGGCCATATACTGTGACAGAAAATTCATCAGATGCTGACCTAAATTTCCTCTTAATTACATCACCATGGTACTGCTAACCATCTATTGTATCTAGCTGCCCATTTGATATTCATGTTCAAATGGTCACTCTTCATAGCCAACCCCCATCACCCCCAACACACACACACACACACACACTGTAAATGGTAATCAATTTTTCATCCATGCATTCATTCATTACTCATTTATTCAACAAATGTTTTTGAGTTAGTACAAAATGTCCTGCCACAGGAACAAGGATACAGAGACAAGATGCCTTCTTTAGATGGTCAGCAACACTGTGGAGAAGTCGGGAAGGCCCATCCGCCAGGCAGGGCAGGAGGCGGGTGGCACAGAGCCATGCTCACGAGGGCACCTCATCTCTTACTGGGACTTTCCAATAGCCAGCTGAGCATGGCTCTGCCCCTGGCTTTTCCCTCTAAACCCACTCTCTGTTATCACCAGAAGTTCTCTCTCCAAAGCTTTAATCTGATCAATCACGTCTCCACGAAAAGCTTTAATTTCCCATTGCCAATGATCCTCTTTCCATTTTAAATTTTGATATTTTGTTTACCATGGATTTTTACACTAATTTTCTTTTAACATCTTTATTGGAGTATAATTGCTTTACAATGGTGTGTTAGTTTCTGCTGTATAACAAAGTGAATCAGCTATACATATACATATATCCCCATATCTCCTCCCTCTTGCATCTCCCTCCCTCCCACCCTCCCTCTCCCACCCCTCTAGGTGGTCACAAAGCACTGAGCTGATCTCCCTGTGCTATGCGGCTACTTCCCACTAGCTATCTATTTTACATGTGGTAGTGTATATATGTCCATGCCACTCTCTCACTTTGTCTCAGCTTACCCTTCCTCCTCCTCCTCCCCATGTTCTCAGGTCCATTCTCTACGTCTGAGTCTTTATTCCTGTCCTGCCCCTAGGTTCTTCAGAACCTTTTTTTTTTTTTTAGATTCCATATATATGTGTTAGTATACAGTATTTGTTTTTCTCTTTCTGACTTACTTCACTCTGTATGACAGACTCTAGGTCCACCTACCTAACTACAAATAACTCAGTTTTGTTTCTTTTTATGGCTGAGTAATATTCCATTGTATATACGTGCCACATCTTCTTTATCTGTTCATCTGTCAATGGACATTTAGGTTGCTGCCATGACCTGGCTATTGTAAATAGTGCTGCAGTGAGCATTGGGGTACATGACTCTTTTTGAATTATGGTTTTCTCAGGGTATATGCCCAGTAGTGGGATTGCTGGATCATATGGTAGTTCTATTTTCAGTTTTTTAAGGAACCTCCATGCTGTTCTTCATAGTGGCTGTATCAATTTACATTCCCACCAACAGTGCAAGAGGATTCTCTTTTCTCCACACCCTCTCCAGCATTTACTGTTTGTAGATTTTTTGATCATGGCCATTCTGATCAGTGTGAGGTAATACCTCATTGTGGTTTTGATTTGCATTTCTCTAATGATTAGTGATGTTGAGCATCCTTTCATGTGTTTGTTGGCAATCTGTGTATCTTCTTTGGAGAAATGTCTGTTTGGGTCTTCTGCCCATTTTTGGATTGGGCTCTTTGTTTTTTTGATATTGAGCTGAATGAGCTGCTTGTATATTTTGGAGATTAATCCTTTGTCAGTTGCTTTGTTTGCAAATATTTTCTCCCATTCTGAGGGTTGTCTTTTCATCTCGTTTATGGTTTCCTTTGCTGTGCAAAAGCTTTTAAGTTTCATTAGGTCCCATTTGTTTATTTTTGTTTTTGTTTCCATTTCTCTAGGTAGGCAGAACACTCTATGACATAAATTACAGCAAGATCCTTTTTGACCCACCTCCTAGAGAAATGGAAATACACTAATTTTAATTTGCTAAAACAATGCACAAAAATGTTATTTATCTTGATTACTGAATTTTTTTGGTGTTCCCTAAATTTTGCATCACCCTAATCCTGGCCCTAGCCGGACGAGGAAAATGCAAACTTCCTGGCATAAGTTACTAAGCTTCTCAAAGCTGGCCCAAATTTACCTTTCTTGCACTCCCTTTTGTGACTCTTCCTTAACCTTTCAAAATTCTGCTGAAGCTAAACAGCTATTAGTTTTATAAATTTATTTTTTATTGAGGTATGATTAACGTACTGTCAAATCAATCCTTTAAAAGTATAAATCAGATTTTTAGTATATTCACAAATTTGTGCAACCATCACCACTATACAATTCCAGACCTTTTTAAGCACCCCAAAGAGAAACCCCACAGCCATTAGCAGTCACTTTTCTTGGCAACCACTAATCTGCTTTCTATCCTATGGATTTGCCTATTGAGCAGTTTTTCTTTTGGCAAGATAAGTTCATCATTGCCTCTGCCTTCAGCTGGAATGTTCTTCCCCTTTGCTTCTTTTTTTTTTTTCCCCCTAATTTGTGGGACAAAATCTTACTCATCTCTTAAGACCCATATTAGATCTTACTAACATTTTCTCTATCCTTGCATGCACAGCCCTTTTCATGCATTGCTACCATGTCACCTGTAACATTGTGCCACCATCTGTTTGTCTTTACCCAGTGGGGAGTTCTTTGAAAGTAGACTTAAAATGTAAGAACAATTTGTTCAGTTTTGTGTTTTCACATTCCCAGCATCCGCTCTCCTATTAAAATATGCTCTTTTTATTTTACTCCTTTGGAAAACTACTTCTCCCACTCAAATTATTTGCCTCTGACAGGGCTGTCTCCTCGGTACTTTTCTGCCCACTCATGTTAGATGTGCATGAATCATAGGACCTTATTCTCTTGGCTTCTGTTATGGGTTCAGACTTTGGCTACGTGACCTAATCAGAGCCAATCAGAACACTTTGTGGGAACTTTTCCATATTGGTGAGAAACAAGTCCTTTCTTTCCTCTTGGGTCAGATGCTATAGGGATGTGGCTTAGATGGTCCCTGAGTGTAGAGGTAATGAGACTAGCTTAACCAAAAGAAGCTGAGGTAAGAGATAGAGGGAAAGGGGAGCCCTGAAAGCATCAGCCAAATCCCTAGAGAGAGAGATTAATGTCCAAGGCAAGCTCTCCCTCTTTCCTTATATCATGTGAGCTATTCAACTCCTTTAGATAAACACAGTATTATGCTAGTTAACTACACTATTTTCTTATTCGTTTTCTAGGTACTTAGTATAGGTTGGCTTCCACATAACAGATACTCAATAGGTGTTTGTTAATCCAATAGTTGATAATTTTACAGCTTCTTCTCTATAGTTGTATCCATCTCACTTATCTTGAGGCTCCAGCATCCGACAATTGATCCATTTCATACATTTTCCCCCTGTCTTCCCAAACCACAAATGCTTGGAGTCACCACTGGAAATGTGGCCCAAGATGGTACTTCTCCTACTAAGTTCATTCTCAGACTAGTTTACTGGGATTAAATTGGGGGGGAAAAATCATGTATCTAGGGCCTATTCAAGATTTGCCACCTGTCTGATGTTTGACATCTATCCTATCCTTTTCAACTATCCTTTGCTCAACTCATAACTTGAAAAGATAAGAAATGTCCTGGTGTGGAGAGCAACTATAGCAGCCAGAGCTAACTCAGACTCCACAATGGATCTGTTTCTTTGACTTTAACCTTTGCTTTTCATTGCTTTTGTTATTATAACCATACCTAATGGCCTGCCTCATGGAACCCTACCCACCTGTGAATGGCTGCAAGAAAAAAGAAACTAACACATCCCCTCCCCGAGGCTGGCCATTCAGGAGATGTTTTGCAAGACTGATGGCCCTTTTACTTTACTTCCTCACCACTTCTCCCTCTCTGGTTCTGTAAAATAAACTGGCATCCAGACCCTGATAAGATGGTTTTTCAGAGACACTCATCTGCCATCTTCTCGGTCTGCCGACTTTCCAAATCAAGTGGTATTCCTTGTTTCAACACCTTGTCTCTGATTCATTGGCCTGTCATGTGGCAAGCAGAGTGAGCTTGGACTCAGTAACAAATTTGGCTTAGCCAGCCAAGAGCCTTGCTCTCGTGGCTAGCTGGCCCTGGTCAGGGAATATTGAACTAGTTCATTGATTTTGGTCTTGGTTTTGTGTGAGTCGATGCTAGAATTTGTTTGTGCCTTTTGTGTTGGAATTTGTCTGCGTCTTTTGGGTTTTGGTGTTATCAAACTTATAAAAACAGGAAATACTCCATCATCTATCCTGAAGGAGAGCCCTTTGCGGTGTATATTAAACGAGCAAAACATAGCTGTGAGCCTATGACTAAGAAAGACATGATATACTATTATAATAGCGTGTGGACCCAATATACGTTAGGATCAGAAGAACAATGGCTCCTGAATGGCTCACTCAATTATTATACGATCTCGCAGTTAGAAGTGTTCTACCAAAGAGCAGGGAAAAGAGGTGAGATTCCATATGTAGGAGCATTTACGCTATTGCATCAGGAGAAAAAGGAGTCGGAGGGCTGCCCCCTTACGGTGCAGCGGTCTGAAAAGAAACCCAAGGTGGGATCTGTTCTACAAGGGAAGAGAGGAAAAATGAGAGTCGGGACATGTTATTTCAAAACTTAAAACTCCCGAGCTTCCCTGGTGGCGCAGTGGTTGAGAATCTGCCTGCCAATGCAGGGGACACGGGTTCGAGCCCCGGTCTGGGAAGATCCCACATGCCGCGGAGCAACTGGGCCCGTGAGCCACAACTACTGAGCCTGCGCATCTGGAGCCTGGGCTCCGCAACAAGAGAGGCCGCGATAGTGAGAGGCCCGCGCACCGCGATGAAGAGTGGCCCCCGCTTGCCGCAACTAGAGGAAGCCCTCGCACAGAAACGAAGACCCAACACAGCCAAAAATAAATTAATTTAAAAAAAAAAAAGTTTAAAAAAAACAAAACAAAAAAAAACTTAACTCCCCTCCAGCCTCTCCAGCTCCCCCAGTGGCCGAGCAGGCTGCACCGGCAGCTCTTCCAACTGCCCCCCACCCCCCCCACCCCGGGCGGCCATCATATTCACTGCCTCCTGTTTCCCCTACCCAAGGGGATCAAATAGAAGTTTCTATGGTAACCCCCAAGGCACAGGGACCTGGTTTAGTATCACCATCTAAGACCTGACAGGGCACCCAATTTGGACAGGAGCCACTTCTGAAGCAGGGCAATTTCCTTTGCCCCGATATCCTGTAAGAAGCCAGGGGACTCCCTTGGACTTGAGGCGTCTGATTCTGATTTCCCCACTGGAGCCCTGGGTAACATTGACAGTGGGGAACAAGTTGACTGATTTTCTAATAGATACGGGTGATCTTAAGAGGCTTGTAAATATTAAACAAAAGGGAAACAAAGTCATCTTAGGAGAAGCTTGCCCGTATCTCTGAGATACAAATGTCCTATCTGGTCTTCTCAGAAACCCTTATCTGTGCCATCTCTTTAAAATGCAAATTTTGAAAAAGAGGGTGCAGTAATTTAAAACTTGACTTGTTTTCCATAAATATTAGTAGAAAGGGTTTAGCCATCTAGACAAGTGAGATTGATTTGTTCCATCTGCCAGAAACCCAACTTTAATCCAACTTCTTTTGTAAACTGATGGGTTTTTACATTGCTGTACCTGACTCAGGGCTGAAATTTTGAAATGAGAACTATGGTGTCTCTCTTTGTTAGTGTGTTTGTATGTGTCTTTATCTTTGGATAACTTTGCTGAGATTAATCTGTAAATGAGATTGATGAAACCTCATTTCATTGGCTTAAAGAAAAGTAAGCACTTACCAACCAAACAATTCTAAATACACGAGAAATTAAGCTAAATGAGTTTCAGGTTCATGTGAACTGGGAAACATTTAATATTAAATTAATACCTGGTATTACTGTTTACGTTTGTTGCTCTAATTCATATAGACATGTCTTTAGAGCCATCAACATTTAGTACTTTCACTGCACCTAGGTTTAATAGAAGTTAAATGAAATCTTGTTATATCTGTTGCAAACTTGTCAGCAAGAAAAATAACTTGATATGATGAAACTTTAAAGAAAATGTAAATGAGGTAAGAGTTCTTAGGTAAACTATAAGAACAATTATGTTTTAAAAATCATCTAAAATAGTTTCTCCAGATTTTGGTAACTATTACTTGCCTCTTGATTGTCACTAGAAATTAAGGTTTTTAAGAGTCGGGGATTCTAATTTAAATATATAATTAAAATTACTGAAAATAATAAAACATTTCAGTATGGTAGAATGTGTGTTTTCAGTTAAGAAGTTATGAGGAATGAAATTACATTTTACTGAGAAAGTTTTGTACATGGTCAGGATTAACTAAATTTAGATTGAAGTTAACTAAGTAAATGGGTTTTGTTAAGTAAGCTAATACGAGACTGGAATTTGATCTCTCACTCTGTTAGAAGTGCTCCTTTTGATAACAGATTGTATGAATTTCTGTGCCCTTAGGTGATCCGTATTTGTTTTCTTGTAATCATTTTGTGACTTTGGTTAAATGAATAAGTACTGTTTCACAGTGACCTATGATCCTGTTGTGTTTCAAAACCTTCTTGATATTTTTAACAAACTTCCCAAATATCAAAATCTGACTAGAGCTTTTTAGCCTCCAGCTGACTCTGGGATGCTTCGAAGAAATATCTCTCAGACATCTCAGAGAGAGATGTCAAACTAAGTTTCTTTGGTATGTTAAGTTACTTCGAAAACATTGTCAAATGATTGGAGATGAACCTTAGATTATAGTGTATGGATAAATGTCATTTATATCAATATTCCAAAGTTTATATGGAATCCCTAACATCTGATATATCCTGATATGTTATCAATCATTATACTAGTTATTCTAAAATGTTATATCCAAGTTTCTTGCTAATTGCATTGTACTCAAGTCTTTAAACATGCTATTTTAAGTGTTTTGTCCTGACGCTTTTACAAAATGAAGTCTTTTTCAAGAAGACTGATAAAAAGGAACTTTTTAACAAATATAAGTTTCTGGTAGCCTTTAGATAATATCACTGGACTGGGTAACAAATGACAAAACTAATGGGAAATGTGATTATTTCATCCAGATCAACGGGAATTAATTACATGGGATTGAATGAACTGGTAAATATGATTTATAACTTCATGACTTTGGGAAATATACTAGGTTTAATCTTTGTTTTTCGGAAAAACCTTTTCTCTTATGCTATCACCTGCAATAAGTTGATAAAGTATGCCGTTGTAAACAAAGACGAAACATTTATCTTTTTCTCTCTACTTGATCCTGCCAGAATTTGTTGTCTCCAGCTGGCTCTCCTGTGGACTTGATATTATGCTAATCATTGTTTTAATTTGTTCTTTATTTCCAAATTGTTTGTGCTTTGTGTCTCCCTGCTGCACTATGTCTTTGTCAATGTTACTAGCTGCATATACTAGCTGCTGTATATTTTATAAGATTGTTGTCTCTTGCAGTCCCCAGTGTGTAACCAGGCCTCCAATAAAACTTCTATGGCTAAACAGCTTAAAGAAATAGATCACATTTATAACATAAAATAATTGTAATTAATGTGATTCTAGGTATGGGAAGAAGCAACAAGGGAAAATGTCTCCTGGATCATAATTAGACAGAGAATCCAGAGAATCTTTGATTATCAATAAGACTTAATCTGAAAATTAGCACCTCGAGTGGCATATCAAGAATTTTCACCTGAACTGGGATGGGCCTCCCAGCACCGTGGGACAAAATTTGATGATGAAATGTCTCCCAAATATTGGTCAAATTCCTGACCAAGAGGAGAGGATCAGTCATCGGGGATTGCAGCCCTCCAATGTGAGCTGGTGAACCCTGAGGAAACTCAGGAAGGAGAAGAATCCCTGCCATCTATCAGCCATCAGACTGCAGCCACTCCCTATGGTGAGCCCTGAGGAAACTCAGCATGTGAAAATACAGGATACAGTCCCCAGATAGCCGTGGTGCCTATCAAAGGAATGATTTCAGTGAGCCCAGACTCTTGCATCTTCCCATACACGGAAAAACGCTAAATTCCTTAACTTGAGATGTGGTCTTCTGGGCTTGAAGCCCTCAAAATTCCTGATAACTCTCAACTTTTAGGTAGTGAATATTTTTAAGTCTACAGGTGTAACGTAGACACTTCCAAAGCGGAACAAAAGACAAATCTCAACATTTGGGACACTGACACCGATGGCGATGGCGGACACTCCCAGAAGGATCCAGCTGACGGAGCAGTTAGAACACTGTCACCCCTTTTTCCACATGATTGTGGAATGGACATTGACAGTGGAGAAGTGTAACAGGGAACAGCCAATTTTCATTGCTTTTGTTATTATAATCATACCTAATGGCCTGCCTCAGGGAACCCTGCCCACCTGTGAATGGCTGCAAGAAAGAAGAAATTAACACCTCCCCTCCCTGAGGCTGGTCATTCCAGGTGATATTTGCAAGACTGATGGCCCTTTTACATTACTTCCTCACCACCTCTCCCTCTCTGATTCTGTAAAAGAAACTGGCATCCAGACCCCGATAAGATGGTTTTTCGGAGACACTCGTCTGCCATCTTCTCGGTCTGCTGGCTTTCCAAATAAAGTCGTATTCTTTGCCCCGACACCTTGTCTCCGAGATTCATTGGCCTGTCATGCGGCGAGCAGAGCAGAGCGAGCTTGGACTCGGTAACACAACCTCTGGAAAGACTTTCCTTCACAGGCCTCCTGCATCGGCCTCAGGGGCTGTCGGATGCCCCATGGTGGAGGTCAAGTTCCATGACAGTCTGGACTCCTCACCCAAGTGATTGTGTGACTGGCACACTTCATTTTGCCTTTTGAGACTTTCAACTTGCTCACTTGAAAAATCAGGGTTCTGATCAAATAAGGTCTAAGACGTCTTCTATCACTGGCATTCCATGATTGCATGAATCTTTGCCATGAAAGATGTTTCCTCAAAATGAATTTGGTTGTGTGACAACTATAAGACTCCAGCATTCCCAGTATCTGCAGATAAGGCCTGATATTCATATTTGATCTTACAATATAGAGCATACACTCTGTCAGCACGTACCTCTTAAGAATTGTACTTTGTGTATCTTAAATACTACAACTAAGATACATTTCCAGATATAAAGATGTATACGTAGGTTGTGGCCTTAGACTTTGTTGTGGTCTAACTTTCATTTTTTTGGATGAAATTAAAAACACTTTGAATGGATAAAAGAAATTATTGTGTACCTTGTAGTAAAACAATATTGACTAGAAAAGAAATCTCCTTTTCCTATAAATCTCCACTTTGATATAAATAATTTGACCTCAAGAAAAATATTACTCAGTAAGTTGACAGGAATACTTTTGGCAAATAAGAGGCTAAAATGGTGTATAAGGCACACATCAGGTTAGAAATCATAATGCTAGTGAATATTTTTGTTGTGATTTGTGGATTTCAACTTCCTCTCTCTACTGTTAATATTACAACTGTGCCTTGAGAGTTTCTCTCATCTCTGGAAGCAGAATTCAATTTTTCTCCTTCTTCTGACTATGATGGAAGAGTGATTTATGAAGAAATATATAAAAGGAAGAAAATATTTGTCCAAGTGTGATGTCCCAGGCATTCTCTTATCAATCACCTCATCTCATTTTCACACAGTCTTTCTATCCATATTATTATACAATGAAAGAAACTGAAGCTCAGAAAAGATAACAGGCTGATAAATGGGAGAGAAAAAATTGAACTCTAGGTGTGTCTGACTTTACTGCATGTAACATATAGTAAGATTCTAGGAAGAAATAGTAAAATGTCCTTTCCTTGTAATTAGGAAAGTGTGAACAGTTTGTAATATGATTTATAGAACATTTAGAAACCAAAACCAGCTTCAAAATTGATTGCAAATCAATTTTTGTTTTTGTTTTTGCTTTTTACCCATAGTAACAAATAGGTGCCATGCACTTACTGAGCGTCAGGCATTGTATAAAACACTGTATGTGTATGGCCGCATTCAGTCCTTACACAAACCCTGTGTAATAAGAACTATAATTGTGACCATTTCATAGATTTATATTTTAAGATTCTGAGAGGTTAAGTAATTTAATTTGCCCAAAGTGCCCTGTTAGTAAGTGGAAGAAGTGAACCTGAACCTCAAGGGCTTCCTGACTTAAAATTCTAAGCTTAATCACTGGACTATAAAGTCAGGGACTAGGTCAAATGGAGAACTACTTCTATGCTGGCCTTCTGCTAACTCATTGAGTAACATCTTATAATGATTTTATCTTCTCTTGGCCTTGGCTTTCTCCTCCGTAAGATTAGAAAGTAGAATGAGAACATTTTTTAAAAAAATAAATTTATTTATTTATTTATTTTTGGCTGTGTTGGGTCTTCTTTGCTATGCATGGGCTTTCTTGAGTTGCGGTGAGTGGGGGGCTACTCTTCGTTGTGGTGTGCGGGCTCAGTAGTTGTGGCTCATGAGCTTTAGAGCGCAGGCTCAGTAGTTGTGGTGCACGGGCTTAGTTGCTCCGCAGCATGTTGGATCTTCCGGGACCAGGGCTCAAACCCGTGTCCCCTGCATTGGCAGGCACATTCTTAACCACTGCGCCACCAGGGAAGTCCCTAGAATGAGAACATTTTAAGAATTTCTTCCTCTTTTCAACATACAATGAGTTTCCATGGCCCAAAGCAATTCTCAAATGTACAGGGTTCAAGTTATCCGGACTTCTTCCATCTGAGTCTTTTTTTAATTAAAAAAAAAAACAAAACAAAAGACTTGGCCTACCATCTCTGAACTTGAGCCCCATGTGACCTTTTGATTTGGGAAAGACCATTGTTTTCACTCTACCTATGAGATAAATGCTGATAGAATCCTTCACTTTCTCTCTACAAGCTATCCTCCTGAGCACATTTAAGGGGGTTAATCATTTAACCCTGAGTTTTGTGTTAATCATTCCCTTGCTTTTCTTTATAATTTTTTTATTCTTGTATGTACCATTGATGTAATTTTTGGCTCTGCCTGTTTCTGAACTTCATATAAATGGAACAATCATATTGTATGCATTCTTCCACAACTTGCTGTTCTCACCCCCAACATTCCTTTAAGGTTCATCTATGTAGAGGATTTAGCTGTGGGGTTTTCTTTTGTTACTGTTAGTAGTATTCCATGGTATTAAATATACTACAATTTATTTACCTGTTCTACTGTTAATGAGTCTGTAGCTTATTTCTGTTTTTGTTTTGCTATTATGAATATACATTTATCTGTTTCCTGGCACACACATGCCACATTTTCTCTAGCATTTATACATGGAAGCGGGATTGTTGGATTTTAGGATATGCGCATTTCAACTCTACTAAGCTAGTTTGGTATCATTGATAGCTTAAAGTTTTAAAATTAATTTATTATAAATATTTAACATCCTGGAGCATGAAAGAAGTCATAAACCTGTTGGACTGTAAAGTCTGGCTTCCTAGCTGTTATTCAAACACAGCAAAAGAATACTGTGCTCAGTTAGACTTAAATGGCTTTAACCGAGATATTAGTAAAACCTACTAGAAGAGCAGGTTGTTACCTTGAGCTGGGCTACCGAAATAAGGAGAAATCGCCATTGCATAAAAACTAAAAGAAAATCAGCATAGGAATGGATAAATGAAGAATACAGGAGACCCTTCTCTTTCCAAAAAAAATAACTTAGAAAGATGGGCAGTCTTGCTTCTTCTCTGTTACTAATTAGATATGTATGCTATTTCAGCCCCCCAAAGATGATCAGCATCTTGTGAATTCTAGATCAAGGAACGCAAGCTTACAAACCAGAACACCAAGTAAAGCAGCTACACTGAATCTGCTTCCCCATCCTTCTTGCCTGTGCCTCATCCTTCCCCTCCCCTGCCATTTCCATCTATTCCACTGTAGTCGTCATGGATTCCAGGGATAACGCTAATCATGCTCCTGGTGAAACTCCCTGAGAGTTACGGTGCACAAGGGAAACAGCGCAGAATTGTCTAAGAAACTGACATCTTAAGGAGTATGCTCTTAGACACGTAAAAGGTAATATGGAGTTCATGTTCACTTCATGAGTTTAACCTTTTTTCCATTATGGAATCTCTTGGAAGTCATCCCAATGTCCCTCAGAAAGAAATGCCTGCGTGTCTCTCTTCAGTATGTGTTTCCAGCCTGGACGGATGCCATGAACCTTGGTGGGCACTGAGCTATTCCTAGCGAGTGGTGACTCATGTGCACAAATACCATTGTCATGAGCTAAATAAAGGGTAAAGAAAGAGCATCTCCCACACCTAGGGACAGTGGCTAATCCAAGGATGTAGATAACATTGTGATGAATGAAGGACAAAAGTATTTAACATCATACATTAATGCTAGGTGGCTTTTTATCTTCTCAATCAATGGATATATAGATTTCAGCTATTATGGAAATGAGAAGACATTTTTGATATTAAAATTGTTTTTGAGATCTAAAAGTCTGGGAACTACTGCTGTGTAACATACATCTGCACCTCTAACGTTATGTGTGTGTCTGTGTGTGCACATGCAAACACACATGTACATATCTCTAGATATATATTATAAAAATCCACACTGCCAGAGGATGGGAAGACATTAAGAAAAATTTTCTGCAGAGATGTACCTTCCAGCCCTCTCTGAGACAGCATTTTAAATTATTAAACAGAATACTTAACATTTGTACTTGAATCTTGTTTGTAGACAGACACATTAGAGAATGTCATTATTCAACAAGATTTCTCACACTGCAGATGGAACATAGCGTCCATTTGAGTTGCATCTTTGTAAACACTATAAATTACTAAATACTTAATAGAAAGAGGATCAAAAAGCTGATTTGCTTAAATATGAATCAGAAAATAAGATGAAGCAACAATTGAATAGCAGTAAGTATCTTCCCTTATTTATTGTCCAGGTTTTGAAAAACTGAGGTTCATTTTTTTTTTTAAATTTTGCCAATTCAGTTTTGTTTTTCAAAGACACACAATTTCTTCCAGACCAGAGAGTAATTATTAGCAGCCCTGAATATACATGTGGGTGCATTGATTTTCTCTTGATTTGAGAAAAAATTTCCTTGAGTGGAAGAGACTGATCTTTTCTAATTAGCATTAAAATGACACCCTTCCTTACAAGTCAATTTTATAATTAAACTCTCTGAAGAAAATAAAATAAAAAGAACGATTCCTCACATAGCTAAGACTCGGCATAAGGATTTCTCTTGCTAACGCCCCTCAAAGGACTAAATCACTAAACCGGCTTCTGACAGCGTTTCCGTATTTAAAACAAAACATAAATGACAGTACTTTCATTACTGCTAATGATGAAAATATTGATGTCTAAATGTTTATACTCTGGAAAAATGTGAGACGAGAGCTTGACTGAATAAAGCATGTGTTGATCACTGAAATAGATTTTTTGTTTAACTTATAGAACAATCAGCATCTAATATCTTACGTGGGGTTACGTCTTCTCCCCCTGATGATGTTTAGGAGACAGAGAAAGAGTAAAAAACAAAGTGAAGCAAATACACCAAGGAAAATGATAAACTTAAAAACTCAGAATTAGATGACCCGTGAGATGCCTACTTTTGCTTGTTTTTCTTCCCCCACAGGTGATTCAATAAATAGCGTGCCTGAGAGCATTCATGTAAGCAGTGTCTTGGCACCAGGGAAAGGTAAGTTTGGAACTGAACCCTGCAGTCGGTCCTGGCAGCCTTGCTAAACTGAGCAGTTCTTTGGTGTGAGTTGATGCACAGGAGATCATGTGCAGGACAGATCTTCCTTCATATCTGCTGTGTTTACAGATGTGAAAATATAGATACTGTAGCACACGAAGATGAATAACCCATGTGAAGTTCAAATCTATTCCTCCTTGAACAGAATTATTCCTTGCTTTTGCCCTTCGGTAGAAACTTTTCTCTTCCCACATGCAGACAAAATGTTGCCACGCAAAGACCTGGCTAATGAGAGTGAGTGCTTGCTGATGCTTGTTTGGAGAATGAGGGTGGCTTTTGGGGAAATGTCTGGAGACCCTGGCAAGCCCTATCTGCTTATAAACAAGGGGCATCTACAAAGTCTGGCTCCTTGTAAAAGGATGGACCTGAGTCTTAGAGGGAACCACCCCAGAGGAGTTCATCTACTCAGAAAGACACAATTTCCTTTAGAGCAGACAGTTCCAGACAGTTAGTAATTATTTCTCATTTTGAGAGGACGATGGAAACCCCTCTTTCCCTTCTAACACTTGCACATTGCTTCCACGCTGCAGCAGAATCCCCTTGGCTACCAGATACCTACCTCACAGGAATTTTATAGTCTTTCATCCACTAGAGTAAACCCATTTTCTCCCCCAAAGCAAGAGGGTGTGTCTCTTTACACTTTCAAACTTTGCTTCTACCTTAAAGATCAACTTACTCAACCTGGATTTGATTAGGCATAAAACAGACTGAGAATGACAATGCTTTGCCTCTATTTCCTAAAAAAATGCATAAACAAGCAAGCACGGGCCACTAGCAAACCATTCCTAATATTCCTTGGCATTTGAGGTGTTTTAGTTTGGTTTTTTTTAATTAATTAATTTATTTATTTTTTGGCTGCACTGGGTCTTTGTTGCTGTGCGCAGGCCTTTTCTAGTTGTGGCAAGTGGGGTTTACTCCTCGTTGCGGTATGCGGGCTTCTCACTGCGGTAGCCTCTCTCGCTGCAGAGCATGGGCCCCAGGCGCACAGGCTCCAGGCGCACAGGCTTCAGTAGTTGTGGCACACAGGCTCCGTAGTTGTGGCTCACGGGCTCCAGAGTGCAGGCTCAGTAGTTGTGGCGCACAGGCTTAGTTGCTCCGCGGCATGTGGGATCTTCCCAGACCAGGTCTCACACCCATGCCCCTGCACTGGCAGGCGGATTCCCTACCACTGCACCACTAGGGAAGTCCAAGGTGTTTTAGTTTTGACTTCTTTAAATGCATGCGGATTCATGGTATTGTAATTTAGGATTTGTCTGAATACAGTGTTGAAT